>NC_058056.1:4944428-5164428 GCF_020085105.1 Siniperca chuatsi | reverse complement strand
TTTTACACTTTCAAGGGTTTCCTGATATTTTTATCAAGGTGTCTTTTAGTAAAGTATATGCAACAGTTCTCATCGAATTTCTGTTCTAGTTTCACTATTTTTAAATAGAACGTATAGTCTTATGTTTGCAAGAAGTGATGTATTATACATTGTTCAGTAAAATCTAACAAAAAAAATTTTAATCTGTCAATTTCTAAGCCTTTTTTAACACCTTGCGTTTGTTTTATGTTTACAGTAATGTTTTTTGTAAAACCTAGATGGATACCTAGATTAGTGGCAAAATCACAATGATGGTTAGGACCTGTGCCTTTACAATATGCTCTTTTGACTCTAAAGCAAAGTTGTTATTAAAAGCAGTGATGTTGCTAGATATGCGTCCTGCGTCTCTGACGCATTAAAAACCGTAAACCTCCTATTGACGTGTGCCGGGGCTGCACCCTATTTTATCCCTGATAATGCTACATTGTGAACAACAAATACTTTTTGAAATCATATAAATAAACTAAAGACACCTTGCTTTTAAAAAACTTGGTGTAATTTATTATCAGGCTGCAGCCTCTCACCTGCTCTCTGTGTCAGGGCTGAGCACACACACACACACAAACACACACGGAGCGAAGTCAGAACAGCAGAGAGGCGGTGGAGATTACTCAAATTGACAACAACTACGCTCGTTATTGCAAGTAAGTGCAATAAAACCTCCGCAAGTAAAAAGCAATACTTTATCAATACACCTGTTCAGCATATAAACATGTGTAGAAAGCAATATTTTAATTTAATCTGCTCAGTCCCCAGTCTGATCCACTGACGCTATGTACACAAGCACAGTGCACTAGCTTGACTAATAGCGCATTGTTACAAGCTAAAATGAAAGCAGTCTGTATGTAGTTTAACCGTTTAGCTTAGTTTGCCACGTATAAAATATATAAAATTTGGCAAATTCTTGTAAATTTAGCTGCTGGCTGAGATAAACCAGCCCCACTTCTCTCTACAAGCTGTAACTTACCTGCAGTGAATCACATCAGCAGCAGAGGGAGGATGGACAGAGGACAGGAGGAAGCATTAATACTCATGTCTGAGTTTTTCATTCTTTCTGAACTTCACTCAGTGAAATATTATTGAGTTTATATAGTGACTTTGCTGTTGTAAACTAATAATTTTCTTAATTTATTCTCTTTTAAAAGAATATATTTTTAAAAAAGCTATTATTTAGTAATGAAAAATAACTGATAAGTATAGATAAGACTAGTAGTATCGATATAATCCTAATGATACCCATCCCTAAACACGAGTTTAACACTACAATTCATCAAAAAACACAAATTTTATTGGGGACCCACTCAATTTTCCAGGGACCCACTCAAATGAACACCTGTGGGTCCCGGGGACTCACTACATTGAAAACCTATCAACATCACTGTAAAAGTAACTGTTATTGCTATGAAAAATAGAAGACTATCATGGAATGCTGGCAGGCTTTTAAAATAACTCTGAGCATATAAAATGGCAACAGGAATTCCTCTCTGATTGCTGTCGTTGCTTTGCAGTGACAGACAATTATTCTTGTGTCAACACAACAGGTCAGCATACTGAAAATCCAATGAAAGCATAAAAATATTTTGTTTAGATGAACAGTTAATTCAAAAATGTGTTGGTGCTGGTTATAGTTTTCAGAGAAGGGTTTGAGAATACAGTCAGAGACTCTCTGAATTCCTGAGCTATGGGAAATAATCCATTGGGTGGAGTAAGATAAGGCCCTTGGTATACATATGTTAGCATACATGAGACCAAATGTCTTGTAGTTTTTATTAATGACTGAAACTTTGTATTGGCAGGTTACTTTCTCCTGATGAGCAGCTAACTCTCTTTTCCTGTATCAGTTACACCAGTGAATCCCATTCTGTGCGTCAAGAATAGGGGTAGGAAACAAGATAAAACTAAACTTATGTTAGTTTTTGCACTTTTGGCTTAGTTTAATACTGTATAGTTCTAGCCTATATGTCAAATTTGCCTATTCAAATGAAACATTCCAAAAAGGGAAAATCACTCCTTTTATTGAACTGCTCAAAATTCATAATTCGTAGGGATGTGCTGGTATCAACTTTATATGCTATGATTATAGCAGACACAAATATCGAGGTATTATCTCAATAAACATTTCTGAAATACTATCATTAGAGCTGAAGTACAGTAAAATTACTTTATACCATGTTTGCCTTGGATTTGATCCAACCTAACAAACACTGAAAAGTGAGCCATACATTGTAACTGTAAAACACCATAAACATGAGCAGGTTGGTTGTTGAAAGTTTAGAGCAGTTCACAGTTAAATGGTGCTCCTAAAAGCTACTAACACTGCCTGCCCCTCTTGGTCTCGCTGTCCTTTGCTGGTCGGGTGATGCTTGTTTCCCCCCAAAACTGAAATGACACCTTCGCCACGTGCAGAGCTGAAGCTGACCCTGTGGAAGAATGTAATGTGAATCATCATGAGGCAACGAGTTTCCTGCTTGTCAGTCACAAATACATCCTCTCTTAAAAATCCAACTTGTGACAAGGGGACATTGCTTTGTGTTTAAGGGTCACATACAAAAAAAGGTTGGGAACCACTATACACTGTAGCTACCTGATGCACCATTCTATCCTAATAGAACTGATTTCTAATGTGTGGTCCAAACTGTGTTTACATTTTTATTTCCATGGATTTTCTTTTTTATTGCTCAACTCTTAAATGGAATTTTACTCACGGCTGAGCTTAATTCACTCTTAGTTCAACAAGTGGCTTTTAAATTGAATTCCTCTGGCATGTGGAAGTTGCCATACTCAGCTTATTTAAAGAGATATGTTGAAACTTAAACAATAAATGTTGCCAATTGCTCTATTATACAGCTACATACAGTATGTCTGTTTGTCACCATAAAAGAATCCCCAACATAGGTCAGCGTTTTATTTGTCATTTCCTGTGCACTGAGCTTTGCACCAGTAGTCATACTTTGTTTAAATTCAGAGTGAGTTGCGGTCAGTCTTGAGTCTAATGCATGATTTTAATTTCTGTTTTCTTGTTTTATTCTAATGGATTTTCTTGCATGGTATCTATTATTTTGCATTCTGTCAATCACATACTCAACAACTTCTTCTTTAATTTACTCACTGTCATTTCTCCATCTCTCTCTCCATTCTCTCTATCTCAGCTCCTCCTGCCCCAAAACGCTTCTGTTTTCTCCGCAGTAAAAGTCAAGACAAGCTCCTCCCCCCACCTTCCTCCTCCCGTCTCTCCCTCTCTCTCACCAGACAACTGCGATTCTGGTCTTCTACTGACATCACAGCTGACGTCATCACTAGCCAGCCAATCGTAGCCAACGGAGTTTTCTAAAATCCTCCTCCTCATCATCCTTTTTAACCATACACATCATCATCATCTTCACTGCTGCCTCCCCATCAGACTATTCAACAACACTCATCATTGTGACTCTCAGTACTTCACACAAGAATTCACATAACATACATGCATGCACTTCATAAACACTAATGCAGGCATAAAATTGCACACTCTTCAAGAATACAGATAAACACACACAAACAGGTGCATGTTGCGGTTGTGAGCCAGCCAGTATTACTAGTAAGTAGTGTGTGTGTGTGTAGATATGGTTTAAGTGTGTGTGAGAGAGTGTGTGCGCGCACATGCACATGTTTCCAAGCACGCCAGGCTTGCGCCCATATATCTGCATTTCCTTGAAGAGTTGTTTATTTTTAATTAGTATCTGTATGAATAATATTTATGTGTGCGTGTGCTGTCACCTCCCTTAATGTTTTTAATCTGGCGAGTGTGCCTCGGTGAGGATTGATTTCTGTATCAGATCTAATTTCAGTCTGTTCTTGACGTTATTGAAGTCAGTCTTGAGTTGCTAAAGATAGATCTGTTTGCATCACAAAGCTTTGCTGCAGTTTTCTCTTTATTCACTCAGGTCACCACTTCAGCCATACTACTGCAAACTTACCTAGCACCTTTCTTTAAACTCTGTCTGTCTACTTAACCCTTTATCTATCCATCGTTTTCTGAAATGTGAGCTTTTTAAACACCTGTTTGATGCTAATATCAGCGTCTTTAAAGCTGCACTAGCAAAGATAGGCTAATATTAGCTAGTGTTATTGTAGATATAGCAGTGTAACTGACATTACTCAGTTCACTGACTTTATGACTCTACTTTTGCTACTGTTACACTATGTCATAGCATGTTCCAAATAAACATTTCAATGACTTAATCCCAAAGTAAAACAAGAAGTAAACACGCCGAGATGTGCTTGTGCTCACATCCCATTTGATCTGAGTCAGGTCGCCTACTGATGATGTGGTAGAGGAATGGAATTTCTATGTGCTATTATGCCAAAATTATCATTTTGATGTCAGATATTGTTACTGTTGGAAAGTGGCCAAAAGAACCTTAAGAGCAAAATGCAAATGCAATTAGAATCAGATACATTCAGTGAATAATAACTGATATCACTGTGATTTGTAAGCTTCCAGTGTGCCTGAATCAGTGAATGGATTTCTGATGTCTTGCTTGGCTTTCTTGCTACTCTATGTTTCGCACACCACACGACTTATGGTCATACTATGGCATGCAGGTCCAGAATGGTTTCTTACAACATTCTGATTTGGTCTGCAGGTTTGACTGACAGGGGCCGTGGTGTTTATCATAGCAGTACTCCAGGAGGCAGCAGTGAGAGTGTCAATGGAGAAGATGGACATGGACAAGGTAATTAATATATTAATGGTTAATGATAATAACATTCAATGAAAATTATAATATTAATTACTTATTCTGCAATAAGACCTTGGTTTGCTCCTGGCAGAGTAACCTCTTTGAGTTTCCTGCCCCCAGGTCAGACCCGTAAAGCTCTGAGCTCCACTGCCAGCCATCAGTCATCCTCATTGGGCCTAACCAACACCTTCAGCCCCAGAATGGGACAAGGCCCCAACCGCAGGCCCAGAGGTAAGCCAGGTAATTAATACGTAAGACCTCATTCAGAAGTCAGCAAGAGCGTATGTGTATTTATGACGGTGTGTAAAAAAATTCAGGTCTGTTATATGATGAAGACTCACACAACACGTCCGAGTCCATGTTTGGTCACCTTGACAACACGGGAGGTCACCCAGGGTCGGCAGACTTCAGCCACAACACCTCCAGCTCCAACTCACCTGTCAACTGCAGAGGTACACACACATTTTACCAGTTAACTCTGCTTAAAGCAATATTTAGCAGGATATTTGTATAAATAAATATAAATCTTGCTGTTATCTATTACTGATAATAGATCATAAACTACAGGTTTTAGATACAGTATTCTGTCCTAAAAACCCTGGTGTAATCAGGTGGTCTCAGCCAGTAATAACACTAATATTTCTATCTGTCTTAAGACACATCAGGTTGTCAAGCTCGTTCAGTCAGCCTCTCTAGTGATGATGTCATGGGTCTCAGCCAGTCACAGCAGACTCTGTCACGTTGTTCCACCCTTCCATACGACCACACACCCCAGAGGGCCCAACCACAGCACGGAGGTGGTGTTAGGACTAAGACCCGCCCATCATCTCCTGGAAGTGAGATGGTGACACTGGAAGAGTTTCTACAAGAGAGCAACCTACAGTCACCTCCTATGGTAATATTTGCATTTATAATAAAAAAGTTGCCCTCGATGCTAATATACTTTATATGTACACAAACAAAAAACATAGTTGTGTGTAATAAATACAATCACATGGAAATATATTCATGTACTGACATAATAACACATACACTCAGTATCCACTTTATTATGTACACCCCCCTGTTTACACATCTCATCCCTCAAGACAGTGAGTTGCCTACAAATAAAACAATTATAATACAGACACAATAACAACCCATGATGTGCGTTCCCATATATAAACACCTCTTCTGTTCTGGCTTTCAGAGCAATTAATGTTGTGGGTTTAACTTGGCCAAAGGGGTTCAAGACTTTGAGAACTGCCTCACATGTAACAAGTAACAAACACTCATCAGCGAGAGAGGTCAAATTCTTATTACAGGGTTCCCACGGGTCATTGATTTTCTACAGAGGGGTATCTGTACAGGTCAGGGAATATGGTAAATTACCTGGGGAAGTCCGAGGAAATATTGAAAAATTACAATCAATAGCAGTCAATAACAGTCAATAGCAAAATGTGTTTTGTTTATGTGAATCACAAATTCATTGCATTTGATGAGGGTTTTTAGCCCTGGAGTCGATTTTGGACTGGTCACCCACCAAGAAAAAAAACTTTAACAAACTGGAAGGAATTACTTTTTTTAGGTCATGGAATCATTCTGAATCAACCTTAAAGATATGAACATTTCAGATCAGCTTCATGGTGGAAACAATGCTACAGTATTAACATTCTTTAAATAGTGTGTGCAAAATTTAAATAATGTAATGAAGGTTTCCTTTATGTTGTCACACATTACTGATCTTAAGCTCCCTCCGTGAAGACATTGGGCCGATGGATTCAAGGTTGTACTGCATGTTCACGTTGTCAACAAAACCAATGGCAATAACAAAAATGACAAACTACATTCAATTAAAAATCTAAATGTCAATATGGTGCAAATCATACAGTTAATCTCAAGACAGATGGCAAAGACAGAGAAAGTCTACACATTTTTCTTTATTGGGTCATTATTTCACATATATCAGAGTAAAGAAAAGAGCCGGTGAAACATTTTCTCCCTGAAGCTGTGCTATGACTATATGGCTATTTTCAATATGTATAAGAAAAGAGACAGTAGAGTTTTCATGTTTATTGACAACTTGAGACTGCATGGGAAAAACAAAAGATCTAATGGAAATCAGGAGCTTACTTTTTACTCTCTGAACCCGCTGTTCTGTTAGAGAGCATATCTTATCTCTTCATAGAGTTGCACATTTGATGTATGCCGGCCTCTGATCATTATTAATAAATGCAGTTTAATCTGATAATGATAGGTATCACTACACAGCAGATCACTCTGCTGGCTCATGAAGTGACATTACTGATAGTTTCCACCTGAGCAACAGATACTCATTTACTAGTCATTGTCCAAATTTATTAAAGTAGTATTTGTGAGACAGTATCCTGCCTACAAATCAGATGTTTCATTCCAGTCTGTTCCTGTCATCTACATATGTACGGACTGAGCCAGACATGTGAAATCAGCTTGAGAATATAACTTGACGTCATTGATCATCTCACTTCACATCAATCTGTTAAGTCCAAACAGATATCCTGTTTCACTAAATGAACTTCAACACCCACACGTACATCGTGGGTTTTGTCTCCCAATAATCGACCAACATTTCAATGTAGGCTGGATACATGTGAGTTCATTCATTCTATCAGAAACTAGAAGGCCAAAGCAGGTGGAAAAAGCGCTTTTCTACTTATTCTACATTTTACTTGAGTTGTCATCAACTCTAATGAAACTTTACTTTCACTTCACCTGGTTCACTGTCTCCACTGCGGGCTCTTCGCTCTGCTGTCTGTCTGTCTGTCTGTCTGTCTGTCTGTGTGTGTGTGTGTGTGTGTGTGTGTGTGTGTGTGTGTGTGTGTGTGTGTGTGTGTGTGTGTGTACTGGAGGTGAGCCCTGCCCTCGGTCAAACACCAAGAGGAGAGGACAACTTAGCTGGTGCGACCAATATTAATATGCGATTAATAATAGTGAAATGTGAATGTAGTAGTAAGGATTTGTTATAGATTTAAAAAAAAATACATCATATGGAATTAGATACACAGTTTAGATACTTAAAGTTACTACAAGGAGTTTTTAACTGGTTATGAAACTCTCAATTTTTAATACGGGGGCCTCTATATGACCTACGTACATAAGCAAACGAGACGGACAGCCACGAGATTGGCTATTTCTATATAGTTATTATTTATGCCTGTCACTGGGTCCGATTCCCCGCAATATCAGACCAAACGATGTATGGTACTGGAAGAGCCTATGTTTACATTTTCCCAGGCAAAGTTTCACTGTACGCTTGCCAGTTAAAAAGAAGCGGGAGGAGAATTTTGTTTAGAGAATTTTATTTTTGCCGTTATATTTTGTGGTTATGGCTGATACAGGGGCAGGATCAGCAAAGAGAAAAAAATAATAATTGACCAAAGAACAAAAAAATAACTAAAAGGGCCAATGATAGAGCACGGGCGAAAAGACAGTCAACCTTGGTCGGTCATTCAACAGATGGAGAGAATTGCAGGATTTGAAAGGATTCAAAACTGATCCTGAATTGGCCCTCTTCCTCCTAGACAGGTATGTAATATGGGGAATTACATACCTGTAATTAGCTTTCTCAACAAAATTTCTTACATAGCAACGGAATCTGTTGGTGTATGAATGGTACTAAAACAAAGTTTACTTTGTTTCACCATCATCATATTACATTACATATTATTAATCTTACATAGCCACAAACAAATACATTACCTCATCGCTATGCATCCTGCAAACAGCCGTGTTTAAAAAAGAGCAATAGTATTAAAATTAAGTTGCATCTTTCTTTCACTGGCCTCCAAAACAAATGCACATGCTAGCCTGATCAAGAGCTTTGCGACACAAGGCGGTGGTGCTCAAACAGCTTTTGTCCACACAATGCAAGAAGATTACTCACTATGTCAAATAGACGGTCTCGCATTACCCCATACTAAGATCTTTTCACTTGCTCCCTGTTGCATATAAGATCCAGTTTAAAATTTTCACTATTACTTAAAGAGCATCGCACAGTCACACTCCTACATATGTGGCTGAACTGCTACGCCCTTACTCATCAGCTTGCTCTCTTAGGTCTAATTAGCGAAATTTGCTGTCTGTCCCACCCACTCGCCTTAAGACCCGTGGTTATCGAGCTTTTGAGGTCGTAGCACCTAAACTATGGAATGCTCGGTCTGCTGATTCTGTGGACTTTTTTTAAAAGGCAGCTAAAAACTTACCTTTTTTGACAGGCGTTTGGGTAACCTATATGCTCCAGGTCTTCATTGTCAGCCAACATTCATCTTATGTATTTATTGTGTATTTTAACTACGTAGTGTATATCTGGTGTGTCTTTTATTATGTACTGTGTATTTATTGTGTATTTTTATTATGTACTGTGTTTTTAGTTGCACCTTTCTTCTTGTGCCTCGGGTGGTCATCTATTTCTTTCTTGTATGCTAATGTTTTTGTAAAGCACTTTGTGACTTATGTCTGTGAAAAGCGCTATACAAATAAAGTACTTACTTACTTACTTACTTAAAATGGCAGATACCACTCCTCACAAATAGTGATTCTCACTGGTATATGCCACTGCTGTGGTAACAATATTCTGAGCCGCCATATGCCACTCTCACATCACTGCTATTACACTAACCGATACCACTTCTTACTGACTTAAAAAAAAAAAATACTATCAAATTTGACATAATGGCCATTGGTATTCTGCTAGCATTAATGGTCAAATCAGTGGCACATTTTCACATTTAACACTGTAAACGTAATTAATTTATAATATTGCGGTGCACACTTTTATTTGAATGTACCATAGAATTTTACTAATTTAACAATTTACCACAAAATGTTTTGGTCACAAAGACCTTTTTCAGTCTCAGTCTTGTGACCGAAACGTCAACCTTTTTTTAAAATAAATCAATGCAGAGTTGATAAGTGTGTGCGGAAATTCACGTTTTTTCTGTGGAATAGGCCATACATAGCGGGGGGCGTGCTTATTTGTGCTTTAGAATGTAACCACTGTGAAACAATCAGAAAATGACGTTTTATTCCTCTGATTCACCGGCTTCCCAGCGCTCTCTCCATTCACTCTCGAGGTAGCTAAACAAGTACTTGCCAGTCCAGGCAGGGTGAAACCGACAGTTTTCATTGTCAATTTTACTTTTCGGGGTTGACAGAGACATCTTTTCAGTAGAGCACTTCCCTACTTGTGACTGTAAATAGCCAGATGTTTTGAAAAGCTACTAAGTGTGGTCGGAACTCACGCGAGAAAACGTTGATTTGTGAAAGATATGATTGCCGGTGTCGCTACATCCATCAACATCCTGCCTGATCGGTACTGCACATGTGCAACTCTCAACAGAGATGAGAAGGAAGCGAGATGGCTCACTCGTTCCTTCCATACACTATATATGTAGTTTACTTATTTTGTCGTATATCAGATTGAGGTATGCTGTGCCACTCGGAAGTTGCTTTTAGGCCGGATGTGGCCCGCAGGCCGCCAATTGAATAGGCTGGCTTTGGATTAATCAACTAATTGGTAAAATAGTTGATAGATTAATCGAAGGAAAAATAGTCTAAAACAGCAGTAGCATGCCATCAGCCACTTTTCGATCTCAAGTCACTTGGAAAATCAGTGTTAGCTAAACCCTAAAAACCAAATTTTCCCCTTTTTATTCATTCAAATTTTTGTTTTTCCTTTGTGTAGGTGTCTACAGGAAGCAAGGAGGACTTGATGACTGACTATTTCACCAGAAGTCCCGCCCCCTCTGCACCAGCTGGCAGAGATCAGGTGACTCCCACCAGCTATGTCATGCCCACTGTACAGTCATCCAACCAGAGGCCAGGCCAGAACGTCAAGCCCTCGCCCCGCCAGCCTGTAGGCCAATCCCCAGCCTCAGGCCAGCACATCACCCAGAGAACCAGCCAGTCACTGAGCAGGGCTTTTAGCCTGGCCTCAGCTGATTTGCTGCGCTCCAACGGACCAGACAGTTTCCGTGGAAATGAAGGACAATCAGATGTGGTTGTTCGTAGACCAGGGGGAGGGGGTAATGGGAGAGAACGGCCTCTCTCTGATCGTCTGGCTAGTCCAACCAATCAGCATAGAGATAGCAGCTTCCTAAACCCGCCTGTTCACCATTCGTCCTCTCTCAATCTGCAAACGGAGAGATACGCAGAGAGAGAGAGCAGGAGGACTCCCGTCTCTTGGAATGGCCCCTCCTCATCCTCCTCCTACCACCACCGTGGAGAGGTCGCCATGGTAACCCCCGTCAGGGCTGTGTCCACCATACGGCCTGATGAAGCCTCTGAGCATGGGGAGGTGTTAAGGGAGGGGCGGTCAGGTGATTCCTCCCACTTAAAGAAAGAAAGTGAGAGAGCAAGATGTGGCTCTGTCGAACGCCCAAAAAGCACACCGGCTTCCCCTGACCCCAACAACGACCCCCAGACTGTGTGGTATGAGTACGGCTGTGTCTAAACATTGCAACTAATGCATGTCTATGGGTGTGGTTGTGTCTAAAGATGAGAACTGAATACTTTAACTACAGTCTGCTGGGGCTGAGTACTGACACAATAATCAGTCTCTGGACTGTGCTCTATGTATTGTGGATAAATAACTCTTGGAAGTCTATGATTAGGCTTTGCACAAATACAACATCAACTGGAAATCTGTCTAAATCCTGGAAAGCAAAACCACATTTAAAAACATCTCTGAATCGTGAGTTCAGTTTGTATTTTCTGGAACAAACTTTTGTAGGTGAACAACCAAACCTGATTCCATTTGCCACCTGCCTATACAGCTGATTAAAACAGTCTTATCAGGAAGCTTTCTAAAGCTAAGGAGCTGCCAGGGCTCAGCTACACACAAACAATCACGTATCACCTTAATCACATCTCAACTACATTTCATCTACTGGATCTGTGGAGTCAATATCCTCTCACCGTTTTTCATCACAAGCTGAATCTCTCTGAGGCGGATGCAATATAGATTTGAGCTCAATCATCGATGGTCTTTTTAGGGATTTAGACTTGAATACTATAGATGATGTCTGAGAATGCTAGAATTCATTGGTTTCTGCTGTTTACTGTGATCCAGCAAGCAGCCTGAGCCCACAAATGGGTTTTTTATGTCAGGCAAAGGAGCCACCAAAATAATTTTTTTTCAACAGTGTTGCTATCACTGGCTGTTGGAAAAATTAATTATGGATGTTTTGACCAGATGATGATCCAGATGTTAATTTTTTTTTTAAAGAGTGCTCATTTTAACACATACAGAAATGGAGATGGAAGCTGGGATATCTGAAGTCTGAGAATCCATTATACATAAAGCCTGCAGGAACAGAGGACACATGCTACATGCTTAGTTGTGGACCAGAATACTAAGGAGTGGCTTAGCCTATGAGCTGGAACTCTTTGACTGCTGACCAACACACTGTGGCCCTGCTAATGTTTACCTGGGTGCCACCTGCAGAACGGAAATTAGCCATCACCGAGAGGGATGATTGAACTAAAGTGAAGGCGACCAGAAGCACCCGAGCGACTGAATGTATCAGATTTCTCCTCCTTTTTCTGTCCTTCTCCTCTCCTCTGTTATCTATAACAAACACTGGAAAATATGAGAGAGGAGGGAAGGAAATGGAGGGATTCAAGCAAAGAGTGCTGAAGCAAGTGAAGGAGAAAAGGGTATAGAAAGTGAGAACAAATGGAGGGATGATGGGATGGAGAGTGTCTTTCTTGGACAGAGGGAGAGACAGATATAGTGACGGGAGGACGGATAGATAAACATGACAGAGTTGGAGGGGCTCCTCCCAGTTAAATTACAGTCTTTCTCCCTCCATCTTTAGATTCTGTCCCAGCATGCAACACTTAACTGGAAATGTTGCTTGGCCCGAGGCAACACTACTTCACAAACACACACACACACACACTTATACATATATATATATATATATATATATATATATATATATATATATATATATATATATATATATATATATATATATATATATATATATATAATGATATATACAGACACAGAGCCATTGTCCCTGAGGGAGTTGGTTGTGGCTTTGCTAACCATTGAGTTGGACATAATTCACACACACACCCACACCACTGAGAGAGATTCCAGATCCGCTGTGATCTGGGAGTTTGCATGCAATTATATAACTGTGGCAATAGTTTGAAGTTTTACGATAAGTGAATGCAAGTCTTTGGTAGATTATTACTATTGAGTAGATATTCCCATTATGTAATGAGAACAAATCAGTCAAGTGTCTCTGGTGAATCTCTGACTTTGGTGTACCATGCTATCATTTTACTCGCATATGCTGGGTAACATAGTATAGTAACTGAAGCTCATTTCAGACATTCACCTCATTATGTAAATGTGATGGCATTTTAATGTTGGTCTCATGTGTGTCACTTTTGCACAGAAGTCACAACTAGGTATCAAATTTTCATGCTATGATTATTGTAGCAAAAAAAATCCCTGTAAATGGTATTATCACAATAATCATTAAACTTTACTGAAATATTATGATTAGTGCTAAAATATAGTAAAAATGACTTCACATCATGTTTACCTTTTAGATTTTATTTGGTGAACAGTGAATAGTATACTGCTGCTGTGTTCGACTCTTCATAACAACTAACATCAAATACACTTAACACACCATAAAAAAGCAGGTTGGTTGTTAAAACTTTGGACAGTTGGCTGAAATTACTTTGTAACACAATGTCTGTGATTCTCTGGACCCATTCATGCATTTCATAAACTGAACTTCATCTGTCTATAAGACTTTCTGGACTGCAAAAACTTTGTAGTAACTGTTACCTGGTGGGTGTCAGGAGTGTTGGGAGTTAAAATAATTTTAAAAAGGCAGAACATGGGCGCCCCAGTAGCTCACATAATAGAGCACACACCACATATCAAGGCTGAGTCCTTACCGCAGCGGACTGGGTTCGAGTCCGGCCCGGGTCCTTTGCTGCAACTCTTTCTCCCCTGCCTTTCCTGTCTCTCTCTCTACCTTTTACTGTCCAATAAAGCGGCAATGCAAAAATAAAAACGGCATATTAAGTGAAAACATAATAATGGATCGTAGCACAGTTATAAGCCACTAACACCACTTCCATCTGCACACCATCTCCACTCTACAACCAACAAATAACATGAGCCAGAGTTGAAGCTGACCCGTGAGGAAAAATGTAACGTATGCAATATTGAGGCAGAGAGTTTCCTCTTTGTCAGTCACGTAAAATGCATGCTCTCTATCTCTCTTTCACTGAACATTACTTAGTTATTTAGTGCCCATAAACTAGCCACGCTTCAGTAGGTTAACCAGCTAATGTTAGCGTAGCGTGTCATGGCCAGAGTAGCTGGAACTAGACAAACAATGAGGTAATCTGGTCCTGCTGTGGTCATTTAATTTTGTTTGACTACTAGAAAGATGCTCTCTGGTGGCTAATCAAAATAAAACTGCAAATGAAGACCAGAGCGTTGTGCTGTATTCACGGTGCCCTCTGAAAACTGCAACAATCACGGTAATGATGGTAATCGAAATTGTTGGTGGTGTTGTTACCACGGTATATAGTAAAACCGGCAAATCTCTTGTCACAACAGTAGTTTTACTCGGTCAGACATAGTAACTTTTTCGTAACACTTCCAACACGGCTCACTGAATTAAATGCCATCACATTAACATTAAGACTACAGCAACAGAAGGTTAAGTACACACAAGAGATATTAAACACACGTCTTGTTTATTAAGAGCTCTCTATAAATCACTCCATTATCATCTCCTTTGCACAAAGAGAATAAAATAAATTTAAAAAAACATGAAACGCTGAATGAGCCAATTACATGAAATGTAGTTGGAGTGGGTAATATGAATAAAATCCTCAATCACAGTAAATGTAATTTTGTTGTACCAATATATATTGTGATAAAAGGTAAACTTTTTGGGAAATTAATTGAGAAGCTGTTTAGGTATAAAATAACCAGATAGGAATGTCTGTTTTCACTTATCAGCAAATTAGATACCTGACAAATTTAAGATTTTCTAACATTGATGCAAAAATCATATGAAAATCCAATACTTCTATAAATCAGTCCTGTTCATTCATATGTTGTCTACAATACAACCTAATAAAATCTGAGATACTAAACTGATCAGAATCAGAAATACTTTATTGATCCCTGAGTGGAAACTCTTTTGTTACAGATTGCCACCATCCTATCAAACCTGATGTAGATTATTTTTTTAACTACTGCAGTTGAGCAGCTACAAACATCTGACATTCAGTGACTTTTAGCCATCAGTGTCCTATGCTAAAGTGCCAGACTTTAGCCTACCATACCAGAGAATAATGGAAGATGTTTAGTCATTCACACTATCGCATTTAAGTGAAATGGGTCTAAATCACACACACATGCACACATTTTAAAATTCAATTAAGACTGGGAATCATGCAGCATCTCACACTGTATTATCTTGTTTTGTTTTTTTTCTTAATCTTACCACTCATTTCCCTGAAACTCAAAATATGACAGGGAGATGAACACAAGGAGTCATTCTACTGGATACACACAAATGATTTTGATATCAGTATTGTCATCACTGATGGGGGTCATCACTGATGGGGACTGTTGGGGGAATTTACAAATACTTTGTGTATTCTTTTAAGCCCATTTGAACTGAGAGAAGAGGAGGATGAAGAGGTGGGAGAAATTAATGAAAATATCTCTTGGAGACAGATGATGATGATAATGAAAAAAATGTATCATGATAATGATGCTGATCAACTGACCTTTTGCCTGTACTGCTGTTTGTAAATACAAACCTGTCCTTCCTGCATTATCAGTGACTGATGGCAAAGCACTAGAGTGGTGATGATGTTGAGGAGGAAGATGTAACACTGGAGTTGTGAAAAGGAAGATTTAACTGGAATCTATCACTAACATTTCCACTCACCTTTTGAACAAAAAGCACATGTCAATATGCAACGAGCTGATTATTTTACCTGTCACATTTGTACATGACATTAGATTTTATAAACTGCTCAAATATTAAAGACTTGGGATACTTTTTGTAAAACTTGTGAAACTTTACCTTGAAAATGTTTGTTGACACCAAAAAAAAAAACAAACCCAGATCAATTCCAGTAAACTGGTTAAAACTGTGTGATTCGACTGTAAAACTTTAATATTTGTAGATTTTTTTAATAAAACTTTAAAAATGATAGTAGTGAGATCTTTTTAGCAGATGAAGTGACATGATGTGAAACACTGTAGGTTGATGCTGTCAGTAGTGCTGCAACCTGTCTGTTTATCTGCACTTAAGGCATCTCTGCATTATTAGCCCTTCAGGACATTTCAGTTCCAGTTTGCTGATGTCAAAAGAGGAACTGTTTATCTTGTAATGCAAAAACACCATCACACACAGTTGAGCGCATGTGTGTCTGACATTATTACTATGTTATTGGGTTTCTGCAAAGTGTGTGTACGTTTGTGATGAATACAAAGGACACCAAATGACTGCAGTGCAACGCAGTGTCACATGAGAGAAGTGAATGCAGAAGGTGAAGTGGAGCTGACGTCACATTTCCTGCTGTAACTGGAATAACTGCTACTGTAGTTCACTTTATGACTATTGCTGACTGCTATGCTGTGATGTGACTACTGTTAAAAGGCTACTAGTGTGATTCAGTAGAAACTGAGTTTGATGTTATTACACCCAAAAGCTTTTTGGTAATAAAGATTTATAAACTTGAACTGATTCTCCTACTTCATTGTGTCAGCTGGTGTATTAACCAGTGTCTTTCTTTTAGGACAGGTGTTCCTCATATGTGCCAACTGACAACTATATATATATATATATATATGTGTGTATATATATGTGTATGTATATGTATGTATATATATATGTGTGTATATATATATATATATGTATGTATATATATGTATATATATATATATGTATATATGTATGTATATATGTATATATATATATGTATGTATATATATGTGTATATATATATGTATGTATGTATATATATGTATATATATATAAATGTATGTATATGTATGTATGTATATATATATGTATGTATATGTATGTATGTATGTATATATATATGTATATGTATATATGTATATATATATATATGTATATATATATGTATATGTATGTATATATATATGTGTATATATATATATATATGTATATATATATATGTATATGTATATATATATGTATGTATATATGATCATGATGATGATGAGTGACAATGAAATATATGACATGCCGGCTCAGACGTCGCCCGGCCAAACAAGGTCTGCGTCAGGTGTTGGGGAACCAGGGCATCGAGACGACTAATGGGCTACTGGAACAAGACGGAGATGGGCGAGATGCGATAATAAGGCTCTGTTGGAATGCTACTACTCCAGTAACCCTAGTCAGAGGGGTTACATGCACAGGATGTGGGATGAATGGTTACTTCGAAACCCACAATCAAGGCTTACAGCGAAGCAACTAGTAGCTCAGTGTTCCAACATCCACAAGCGGCAACTGCTATCACAACTTGAGATTGACGAGGTACAACACAAATGCTACGGCAAGGGGGAGCCAGGACTACAGGTCAGAGGGGAGCAACCAGCAGCTCCTCAACCAGAGATTGGGCACGAAGCCCCAAGAGAAATCACGCTGAACGAGGCAGCGACTGACCTGAAAGATAAGATCATGGCGAGGATGAATACAAGGCAACCCCGACGCCAACTACAACGGCTAAGTGAAGTACCATCAGAAAGTCTCCTAGAAGATGTGAATGCAGCATTGAGAGCGATCCCTACCACAACCATCACTGAAACCAATGAGCTGATATACGCCTCAGCAGCAGTGATCCTAGAGATGCTTGGCTACAAGAGCAACCATGGGAGCCATGAGAGACAATACCCACCATGGAAACGAAGGTTGGAGGCAAAAATCAAGGAGGCCCGGAGAGAAGTGAGCCAACTGACAGAGGCTGAGAGAGGTGCAATGAGAAAGCAAGTACCCAAGAAGTACAACCAGATGCCCATACCTGAAGCACTCGAAACTGCCAAACAAAGGCTCCAAGCCTCGGCCAGCCGCCTAAAGAGATACACGAGAGATAATGAAGCCAAAAGAATAAACCGGCTGTTCGCAACTCAACCTGCGAAAGTGTACGCTCAATGGCAGGGTAATAACAGCAGAGCAGACCCACCAAGGCTGGAAACGGAACAGTACTGGAAAAGTATATGGGAAAGGGAGGCATCACACAACAGCGATGCATCCATCACAGCGGCAGACATCCAAGAAAGAGTCTCAGGTATGAAGAACTGGACAGCACCGGGCCCTGACAGGATCCACAACTACTGGCTAAAGAAGCTCACTGCACTCCACGAGCGCCTAGCAGCACAAATGAACCAGCTGCTAAGAGATGGGACGCACCCTGAATGGCTTACCGAAGGGCGCACAATCCTGATCCTGAAGGATCCCGCAAAGGGTACAGTCCCATCCAACTATCGGCCAATAACCTGTCTCTCCACAACATGGAAGCTCATGTCAGGCATCATCGCGGCTAAGATAAGTGGACACATGGATCAATACATGAGCAAAGCACAGAAGGGCATTGGCAGAGGAACCAGAGGAGCCAAACACCAACTCCTGGTTGACAGAACAGTCACTCAAGACTGCAGAGCCCGACACACCAACCTGTGCACTGCCTGGATTGATTACAAGAAAGCATATGACTCAATGCCGCACACATGGATCACTGAATGCTTAGAGATGTACAACATCAACAGGACTCTAAGAGACTTCATTGCAAACTCGATGAGGCTGTGGAAAACCACCCTTGAGGCCAATGGCAAGCCACTTGCACAAGTATCCATCAAATGTGGCATATACCAAGGAGATACTCTGTCCCCACTGCTGTTCTGCATAGGACTGAACCCCCTCAGCCAAATAATCAACAAGACTGGCTATGGATACTGACTCAGGAATGGGGCCACCATCAGTCACCTCCTCTACATGGATGACATCAAGCTATACGCTAAGAGCGAGCGGGACATCGACTCACTGATCCACACCACCAGGATCTACAGCTCTGACATTGGGATGTCATTCGGGCTTGAGAAGTGCAGTCGAATGGTGACAAAGAGAGGGAAGGTAGTCCACACAGAAGGGGTCTCACTCCCAGAAGGAACAATAGCAGACATTGAGGATGGTTACAAGTACCTTGGAATACCACAGGCAAATGGCAACCTCGAAGAGGCAACAAGAAAGACGGCAACGGCCAAATACCTCCAACGAGTAAGGCAAGTCCTAAGAAGTCAGCTCAATGGCAAGAACAAGGCCCAGGCAATAAACAGCTACGCCCTGCCAGTGATCAGATACCCTGCGGGAATAATAAGGTGGCCAAAGGAAGAGATACAGACCACAGACGTTAAGACGCGAAAGCTCCTCACCATGCATGGAGAGTTCCATCATAACATATATATATATATATATATATATATATATATATATATATATATACACAAGAGGCAAGAGACTGTTGGTTCCAGAGTAACTTAGCTACTTAGCTTCAAATTGTCATGTGTCTCATTCTAGGCCGGAGGTTTAAGGAGGAAGATGTTTGGCTTTACCAAAACCCTTGCAGCTACTGGTGAGCCTCATCTTTTGGTTGGTGGGGACAGGCAATTAGGAAGTGACTGGTCTGGCCACAATAGATGCACTCCCCAGCTTGCATCCTCCAGAGCCGTTCAGCTGGGTAGAGTTGAGCTCAGCCCAGCTGCATGGGTTCCTCCTTATAAGAAGAGGGGGGATTAAGGGCTGAGGTGGCACAAGGAGCTGGGAAACTAGGGCCTTGTCTAGTGGGAAGCAGGGTTGAGGAGTGAAAAGTGGAGCTCGGAGACTGTTTGCTGGTTCTTTCAAAGAACCGCTCACGTAGATGGTTATCTAGCTTAATGGCTAGGTAAATTAACGCATCTAGGCTGGCTGGATTGTCTCGAACCGCTAACTCATCTTTCACTTTTTCACTAAGCCCTGAGTCAGCAGCTATGGTTCTGAACTCAACTGAATACTCAGCAACACTGCGCACACCCTGCTGTAGTGAGAGAAGGTGCTGAGCAGCCTCTCTACCCTGGACCGGGTGACACTTTCTTCATCTCAGAAACAAAATCACAATATGACCAGCTAGACATCCCTAACCACCGGGCCAGTCTAAAGCACTGCCCTTTAACAATCCCATAACATACGCTATTCTGGACCCATCAGTACGTCAGTAAGTGAGTGGCTGTTGGTCAAACATTAAGGTGCACTGCATCAAAAAGGCTCTACATGTGCCTAGATCACCTGAATAGCATGTGAGGTGAGGCAGAAAGTGAGGCTCTCTGGGCTGTGGAGCAGATGGAGACACCGGAGCGAGGAGACTGGGCTGGACGGCAGGCTGAGAAGGAGGAGGAAGTGAAGGCAAATTGGAGAGAATCTCGACCTGGGTTCCGATCCAGTGAACGCTGGTGGAAAGCGTTCTGAGAGTTACCATAACCTCACGGAGGATTTGATCATGTTGTCCCATGAGGACACCTTAGCTGGCGAGAGCATGGCAGAGATCGTCAGAGGTGGGGGAGGGGGAGTCTGAGCCTGCTGAGTCCATAGTGGCAAGATTGTTCAGTTATGATTTACTTGGAGGCTGGACTCAAATGCAGGACTCAGACAGGGAGTAGTGAAGGTAAAAGGTTTGATTGATGAGATGGGAATGATGGTGGGATGAAGGCCGGGGTTGGGAATCCAGATAAAAGCCAGGTGAGTAGAAGCAGGTGAGCCGAGAACCAGGAGAGAGAGAAGGGGGAAGGGAATCCACGCCCACGCCAATGGACACACACAGAGAGAGACAGACAGGGGAAAACAAGAGACACAGGGAAGGGGAAGAACAACTGGAAACTAGGAAACACAGACAAGCTGTCACAACCGTAACATATTGTTCCCATACATCTTGGACATTCAGGTTTCACAGAAGAGTTCCTCATTCCCAAAGTTGGATGTAACATCTAATATTTCCCAGAGCACCTGAAGGCACCATGAGCATCACAATCCCCCATGCTGCTGCATATGGAAATCAACGTGTTTCTGCATTCTGTATCAATATGTAGTGAATACGAAGCAGCAGCACTTTAACATTCTCCACCATTTAACATGTAGTTAAAATTTTGCTCCGTTTCACACTAAGCCATTTCTCTTGATCAGTCAAGAGATAATGCACAAATTAGCTTTGTGACTGAATTAACCTGAAATCATGTAGCAAGAGGTAAAACAAGGAACAGATATGTTAAGTGACTGAATGTGTGTTACAGCAAACAAAGGAAACAATCTTATATGTGAAACATTTATTACACACACACACACACACACACATAACTAATAACTACACACAAAGGAATGGATAAATGCAGCTATGAATGTTATGAATACAGCAATGAATAACTGATAAATGATAGTGGACCAATGTAATCAGGTGAGTGGATAATTTTGGTTTTGACCAGTGACTCACCCTTTACGCACCATTCAGCAACTGAGAGAAGTTTTGGGAAGCACTTGTGAAATATTTTATGATTCCATGTCATGACTGAAGGGAGGCTCTCTTCCTGACCTCACACTAAATTACTTGTTAGTAACCTATTAGCATCAACCCAAATATAACAGGAAAACTAATGTTTTCACCTGGTGGCTCAGATAGCCAGGGGACAAGTTGCGCTGGAAGGGAAGAGGGAGGCGCAGTCGATTCTCCTGTGTGGGCTGCTCTGCATGTTTGAATGCACTGAGACCCATGCGCAGTTCGACTAGTGATTCCTCTTGTGGAGCTCCCAAGAGCTTGGGCTTCATCGGGCCTCACTTCATCAGTGCAACTCGGCTTGAATCAGTCTCTCTCAGAAGGCAGATCACATCTTGCGCATCCACTGGCTGGGTGTTCTGTAGCCACAATGGCTTTCAGAGTTTGATAAACTCACAGTTTCTTCAGTTGCAGTGCATCCATAAAGTATTCACAGTGCTTCACTTTTCCCACATTTTGTAATGTTACAGCCTTATTCCAAAATGGATTAAATTCATTATTTTCCTCAAAATTCTACAAACAATACCCCATAATGACAACGTGAAAGAAGTTTGTTTGAAATCTTTGCAAATTCAAAAAAAAAAACCCACAGCCTTTGCTAAATACTTTGTTGAAGCACCTTTGGCACCAATTACAGCCTCAAGTCTTTTTGAGTATGATGCTACAAGCTTGGCACGCCTATTTTTGGGTAGTTTCTCCCATTCTTCTTTGCAGGACCTTTCAAGCTCCATCAGGGTGGATGGGGAGCGTCTGTGCCATTTTCAGATCTCTCCAGAGATGTTCAATCGGGTTCAAGTCTGGGCTCTGGCAGGGCCACTCAAGGACATTCACAGAATTGTCCCGTAGCCACTCTGTTGTTATCTTGGCTGTGAGCTTAGGGTCATTGTCCTGTTGGAAGATGAACCTTCGCCCCAGTCTGAGGTCCAGAGCGCTCAGTAGCAGGTTTTCATCAAGGATGTCTGTACATTGCTGCATTCATCTTTCCCTCAATCCTGACTAGTCTCCCAATTCCTGCCGCTGAAAAACATCCCCACAGCATGATGCTGCCACCACCATGCTTCACTGTAGGGATGGTATTGGCCAAGTGATGACCGGTACCTGGTGTCCTCCAGACATGACACTTGCCATTCAGGCCAAAGAGTTCAATCTTTGTTTCATCAGACCGGAGAGTTTTGTTTCTCATGGTCTGAGAGTCCTTTAGGAGTCTTTTGGCAAACTCCAGGCGGGCTGTCATGTGCTGAGAAATGCTTTCATCTGGCCACTCCACACCATACAGGCCTGATTGGTGGAGTGCTGCAGAGATGGTTGTTCTTCTGGAAGGTTCTCCTCTCTCCACAGAGAAATGCTGGAGCTCTGTCAGAGTGACCATCGGGTTCTTGGTCACCTCCCTGACTAAGGCCCTTCTCCCCCGATCGCTCAGTTTGACGGGCAGCCAACTCTAGGAAGTCCTGGTGGTTCCAAACTTCTTCCATTTATGGATGATGGAGGCCACTGTGCTCATTGGGACCTTCAATGATGCAGAAATTTTTCTGTACCCTTCCCTAAATCTGTGCCTCAATACAATCCTGTCTTGGAGGTCTACAGACAATTCCTTGGACTTTATAGCTTCGTTTGTGCTCTGACATGCACTGTTAACTGTGGGACCTTATATAGACAGGTGTGTGCCTTTCCAAATCATGTCCAATCAACTGAATTTACCACCGGTCGACTCCAATCAAGTTGTAGAATCATCTCAAGTATGATCAGTGGTAACAGGTTGTTTTTTATTTTTAATAAATTTGCTTTCAAGATTTCAAGCAAACTTATTTCATGTTGTCATTATGGACAGTATGGTTGTTGCCATGTTGGTCGATGACATCAGGTTCGATTCCTGTTCATCCATTTAGATCTAAAGTTAGGCGCATGTTTCCCTGGGCCTGGAAATGGGCATTTTCTGAATGGAGAGTTTCAAAAATGTCTTCAAAATAAGGAGAATCTACCGGGGGTATATAAATAGCACAGAGATTTAGGTCTCTCTCAGTTATGCCCAGGCTTTCATCTAATCTTAACCAAATGCGTGATTTATCCTGTTTAACTGATGAGATCTGTAAATGACCATTGAATCCCCAATCACTGAAGTAGGCCGTCATCTTTACCTCCAACCATAGAGGGCAGTGTTGCCATGGAACTCCTGAGAAAGGCTTTCAAAAGAAAGGACTTTATAAGGACTATTATTGAACTTGAACCAAATGTTACGTTGTTTGTTTTTGGTTGACTAATAATTCTCGCTGCATACTTAACATGGACATTGTATTTTTATTTGTTTTATTAAGTGTACATTTTTTACCTCACATGCTTTTATTTTGAAGTCTGGAAAAGGAAGTGCAGCAGCACTCTTTGTGTACATTGGCACTCTTTTTACGTGAAGCGCCATTCTGATTTAACGTTAAGCGAGAAAGGATAAACCCTTGGGTACTCACTGTACAAATGTTTGTTTTAAAAAGGTTTCTTTCTACATCTTAGCTCCTGGCTGAAGGGCACAAGGTACCGTTTTAGTTTTATGTTGTGTCGTAAACTTTGAAGGACGTTGAAGTGTTTGGTTTAGCTATATCATTCTTTAGCTAATGTTGTTATTGCCTCGTCAGTGTTTCTCTTGATTTGCACTCCAGATAGATTGTTTACAGTAAATCAGCACTTCATTTGGTAATTTTATATAATTAATTTACGTTTTTCTCTCTAAATTGAGATTGTCCGTTTTACCAAAATTAATTGATTGTTAACTCGGGTGTTTCATGTAACGTTGTTAACATCGCACTCTAAAAGGAGATTGTTGTAATTAAAACAATTCATATAGGTTATTACATTAGCCAGTTTGCTAAAATGTAAATTTATTTACACATTATTTATGATTTAAGCCAATTAATTGCAAATGTGTATTTATTTATATATTTATGGATATTTGTATACTATTTGCAGGCAGATGTCTAATGATTGTTTGTTTGTTTTTATTCAGCTCTTACGGTGTTTTTGGAAATTAAATTCTTTATAAACATCAGTTCCTGAGAGTAAGATGCATCTGTTCAGCCGGGAATGCTACAGTAAGAGCTTTACCCAGAAGAACAACAGCTTCACCTAATCAGTCCTACCTCACCTCTGAAAGCTGTCTAATGACAACCAAAGGACTTGATATGATAATCTAGTCCAATGCACGCCTGTAAAGAAAATGGATGCTTCTGAAAATAAGGACCTCGACCAGCAAGTGTAGGCCCCTCATAATGGAACGGAAGAGGAGGAGCTTCACCGTTCTGGTCGACAACGCAACCCCACGGAGAAGATGCGTGCGTATAAAGAGGAGGAAGCCTTAAAAAGGGAGAAAAGGTTGATTCAGCTGTTTGAAAAATGGAAGGACCTGGCTCGCAACACAAGGGAAGAGCTAAAAACAGACATTAGTGAGTCAACTGGTAGTTCTTATTAACACACTTGAGAAGGGAAGGGATGATGTTATGCATGTCTACCTGGAAATCAGAGATTACATTGCTCCATCCAGTGACACTAGACGCAGAATCGACACTTGTGAAGCTGTGACAAAAGATATTTGACAGAATGGCGTGTCTTGAGGACTTTGACAGAGAAAATGTAAAACACAGCCTGCGTGATTTACTCCATCACAATTATGCTCGCTCTGTCTATGGATCCACAGTCTCACGCCCCACATCATCAAGGTCTACAGTTATGTCCATTGCAGCCAAATGTGCAGATGCAGCAGCTGATTTAGCAGCCAAAGAAGCAGAATACTCAGTCATACAAGAGATTGAAGCTTGAAAGTGTGAACTGGAAAAACTAAAGGCAGAGAAGGATCTAAAAGCAGCTAGAGCCAGACTGCAGGACTATGATCAAGAAATGGCACAGGAAGTCAGCATACATTCTTCACACTCACATACAAGGGAACAGCAGGATGTAAGTGTAGCGGTGCAGCAGCATGTAATTCCATTTCCCATCCAATGTCCTACCAACATCACAGCAACACTACCTCCTCCAAAATCTGATATATCTTATCTCGCTCAAGCTATCCAAGATAGCATAGCCGTGAACAGACTGCCTACAACAGAACCATCTGTGTTCAGTGGTGATCCTATCCAGTTCATTGAGTGGAAGGCTGCATTTGTGTCGCTCATTGATGGAAAGGCCATTTCTTCTGCTGACAAGCTGCACTATTTAAAAAGGTATGTTGGTGGGCCAGCTCGTAAGTCTCTTGATGGTATCTTCTACAGAAATGATGATGAGGCTTATAATGATGCATGGAACAAGTTGAACCAACGGTATGGGCAGCCATTTGTCATACAGAAGGCATTTAGAGAAAAACTAGCTAAATGGCCTAAGATTCAGCCTAAAGATGCTGAAGGTTTTAGAGATTTCTCTGACTTCTTGAATGCGTGTCATCAAGCTATGCCTCATGTCAAAGGGCTTGAAATATTGGATGATTGTGATGAAAATCAGAAACTTGTACACAAATTACCAGATTGGGCAGCAGCACGGTGGAACCGCCAGGTCACGCAGACACTTATTGAGACTCATGACTTTCCAAAGTTTATAGATTTTGTGACCTTCATGTCAATGGAAGCAGAGGTTACTTGCAATCCAGTCACCTCCTTCAGTGCTCTTCGTGCCTCTGACCCCACTTCAGAAGAACGAAACCTTAAGGACAGTAACAGGAACAGGGCTAACGTCTTTCACATTCAAACAGCTACAGAAAATAAACAAAATGATAAAAACGAACAAAGGCCCACTAAAGGAAATTATAATATGTGTCTCTTCTGCAAAGACAGCAAGCATAAGATTCACAGCTGTTTTAAATTTGTGGCAAAGTCATTAGAAGAGAAATGGAAATATGTGAAGGAGAACAAGCTCTGCTATGGTTGCATGAGACCAGGCCACAGCGCAAAAGACTGCCGTCACCGTCTGTCCTGTGACACCTGTAGAGGTAAACATCCAACGTGTCTACATGATGAAAACTACACAAAGAAAGTCAACACTGCACCAGTCTCAAATCAAGGTGACACAGAGATGGCTACTAGTACGTCTCTCAAAGTAGAGAATGATGCGCCATCCACCAATACTTCAATGATAGTGCCAGTGTGGGTATCAACCGAGAGGAATCCAGCCTCTGAAAAACTTGTTTATGCTCTGCTTGACACCCAGAGTGATACTGTGTTTGTCAACCGAGATCTGAGCAACAAGCTACAAGCTGACTCCTGTCCTGTGAGACTGAAGTTGACAACCATGACTGCAAAAGATGTTGTTATGCCGAGTGAAAAGGTGTCCGGTCTCAAAGTAAGAGGCTTCAGCTCCACTGTTGTACTCAACCTTCCTCCTGCCTACACTAAGGACTCCATTCCAGTGAACCGTACTCACATCCCTACTTGTGACACAGCATGACACTGGAAGCATCTCTCTACAATAGTGGACAAAATTCCACCACTTCAGGATTGTGAGGTTGGTCTCCTAATAGGCTACAGCTGTCCAAAGGCTTTGGCACCAAAACAGGTGATTTTAGGAGGAGACGATGAGCCTTATGCAGTCCATACAGACCTAGGATGGAGTATTGTTGGTCATCTGCCCACACACCATGAATCGCAAAGCTTCAACACCATCTGTCATAGAGTAAGCACTAAAGAGCTTCCCCCAGTGACTCCAGCAGATGTTATTAAGGTTTTGGAGTCTGACTTCAAAGATGCTGGTGAAGATAATAAAACTGTGTCGCAGGATGAGATCCTCTTCTTGACCAAACTGCAGCAAGGCATAAGGAAGAACGATCACGGGCATTACGAGAGATTCAAAGAGAGACCTCACTTGCTTAACAATAAGCAGCTTGCCATTGTAAGGCTCAGTCATCTTAAAAGGAAATTGTTGAAAGATGAAAGGTACAAGGAACACTATGTTAGGTTTATGGAAGAGGTCATTGAGAGAGGTGATGCGGAAGAAGTGCATGATGAAGGAAAGGTTGGAGAGAAGTAGTACATCCCTCATCATGGGGTGTATCACCCTAAAAAGCCAGACAAGCTCCGTGTTGTCTTTGACTGCTCCGCCAAGTACCAGGGAACCAGCCTCAATGACCATTTGCTCCAAGGCCCAGATTTAATGAATAAGCTGACTGGTGTTCTTGTGAGATTTCAGACAACATCCAGTTGCCTTTATGTGTGATGTCGAACAGATGTTTCACCAATTTCATGTGGAAGAAGCAGATCGAAACTACCTCCGTTTTCTCTGGTGGAAAAACGGAGACTTAACTTCACAGCCACAAGAATACCGCATGAAGGTCCATCTTTTTGGTGCTACCTCATCACCTGGATGCGCCAACTATGGTCTGAAACATCTCGCCAAGGAGAATGAGAGTACGTATCCTCTTGGCTCAAAATTCATCACAACAGACTTTTATGTAGATGACGGTGTCACCAGTGTAGCCAGTGCAGAAGAAGCTGTCCAGGTAGCAAGAGAAGCTCGACAACTGTGTGCCTCAGGTGGTCTTAGACTACACAAATTTATTTCAAATGACAGAGTTGTCCTGGATAGCATTCCAATTTCTGAACGAGCCATTGAAGTAAAAGCCCTTGACCTCAACTTCGATAACACCCCTTTGGAGAGAGATTTAGGGATCCACTGGCACATTGATTCTGACAGACTCAGATTCTCTGTTGACCTCAAAGACCAGCCAGCAACACGCCGTGGCATACTATCCACAGTTGCATCACTGTATGATCCGCTGGGCTTTATTGCTCCTTTTGTGCTCAGTGGAAAATTAGTGCTTCAGGAAATGTGCAGAAACGGAACAGGCTGGGACGACCCTCTTCCTAAAGAATTGCTGCCAAGGTGGGAGCTTTGGAAAGCTGATCTTATGAACTTGGAAAAGATCAATATACCCCGCTGTTATGTACCTGCAAACTTTGGAAAGGTCATAAAAAGAGAACTTCATCACTTCTCTGATGCGAGCAACAGCGGATATGGCCAGTGTTCCTATTTAAGGGTCACAAACGAAGAAGGTAACATCCATTGTGCCCTGGTCATAGGTAAATCCAGAGTTGCTCCCATTAAGGTCCAGACTATTCCCAGGCTCGAACTGACCGCTGCGGTCATCTCAGTTGCCTTCCTAGATCAAGAAGGAATACTCAAGGTGGGAGGAAGGCTTTGCGATGCACCCCTACCCAGCTCAGTCAAACACCTGGTGATCATTCCTAAAGATCACCATATAACAAAGATGATCATCTCTCAATGTCATGAGAATGTCAAGCACCAAGGTAAGGGCCTTACAATTAATGAGATCAGATCACAAGGCTACTAGATTCCAGGAATGAGCAGAGCAGTAGCATCCCATGTGCATCACTGTGTGACATGTCGGAAGCTCAGGAGACCCACCGAAGAACAAAGAATGGCCGACCTCCCTTCGGAGCGTACAAATCCATCTCCACCCTTCACACATATGGACTGCTTTGGTCCCTTTGTCACTAAACAGGGTCGGAAAGAACATAAAAGGTACGGCCTCCTCTTCACATGTTTCAGCTCCAGAGCTATTCATATTGAAATGCTAAATGACATGTCTACAGATGCCTTCATCAATGGCCTGCGCTGTTTTGTTGCATTACGGGGAGCAGTGCGCCAAATCAAATGTGACCAAGGCACCAACTTTGTTGGAGCCAAGAATGAGCTGAAAAATGCCCTCAAGGAGGGCGAGATCTGATGGGCAAGATCTAATGGCAAAGATCTCCTTTAAACCACACCTTAATCCCCCCCAATGTTCTGACCTTGCCTATGTTTTTTAATTTTATAGATGGCACCATGAATTTATATATCCTGGAGGACAGTGAGTGAGCAGATCATTTTGACACCATATTTCTCTTAACACAATTACATCAAGATCTTTGATAGATTTCATGAATTCAGGGTTTTCACTCTTCAGCTCAAAGGTTGAGGAGTGTAGACCCTGAATATTCCAGCAGCTTATATGAAATGAATGCATTAAAACAATCAAAATGAACCTGCACAGTGAGACAAATATAAAAGCACCTATAACTATCTATACATTTACAATACTGAATAATAATTTTACATGGATTACATGGAGGCATGTAGTATTTTCACTAATATTATCATGGGAGGGAGATGATCCTGGGGTGGTGATGGGGAGGAGAAGGTCTGGGATGGTCTCTAAAGTTCCTAGTAGAGGAGCTGGTAGGGGCATTGCGTCAGGCCTGTGTCTTTGAGGGTCTTTGCAAATATCCTCACCCGCTCTCTGTGTAGATGGAGTCCATTATAGAGGTCCCAGGTGCCAATGGTTGGGTGGAGGGCCAGGTGGACGTTAGGTAAGGTGGCATATCTTCTGATCTCCATATTAATGTCATGGATGACATGAGGAGCGTTGTCTGTCCTAGGGAGCAAGGTGGAGACCACAATGCGGGTGTCAGGGAACTCCTTACTGGCCTGCTCTGCTCTGCTATCTTCCTCACTGCCTCAGCAGTGTCTTTACGAAGGCTGTGTAAGTAATTTGTTCCTGTGAGGATCACTAGGCATTGAGAACTCTTGAGGATCTCCTTTTTCAAAAGCTTCATTGCCTGGTGCTGCAGCATCTAGATAGCACTCTCTTACCAGGAAAAACTTGTTTGTGTCCAGGAATTTCCCATTAGAGTCAGCCAGCAGGACCTTGTGGGGCTTCCTCTTCAGGCTGAGTGGAGGGAAGCTGGGATGGGCAGAGCTGGCTGCTGGCTGCTGACTATGTGGATGTATCAGCAAGTGCCAGGGTGTTGTTGGGTTGAGTGCAGAACAGAGAGGGTGGGAGAGAGACAAGGAAGGGGTTTCGGACACTGGTAGGGAGAGTCTGAGTCTCTGTACTTGTCATTGTGGGGACTTATGAGAGTTGGTCTGTCAGGTGTTGGACTTGCCTGGTGAAGCTCCTTTCTCTATTCTCCTCCTGTTTGAGTGCCTCTAGACTTCCTCTGAGGTCAGATGCCAAGGCCTGGTTGTCTCTCTTTAGCTGCTGGAGCTCCTCTTTGAGCTGCTGTAGAGTGTTGTCTGGGTGGTCAGACAGCCTGGCTTGGGTCAGCTCTTTGAATTCAACAAAGTCCAGCTCCAGCAGGGCCATAATCTCCTTCAGCTGGTTGGTGGCGCTGGCAAGGGTGGGAGGAGCAGAGATGGACAAGGTGGTGGGGTTCCCTAATGGGCTCTCATCATCTTCACTCTCAGAGGGGACATTGATCCTCTTGATGGTAAGCAGAGGGTCATCCTTGTCAAGGTGTTCATCTTTACAGATCTTTAATCTGTCTCCTGAGCCGACGCCCTCGCTGGATACATATGCATATGTTACCACCACCAGCCCTAGGGGAAGCTGGGCGGTAGCAAGTGGCACACAGCTAGGGTTAGACTGTGTAGCCTAAAGGTGTGGTGTAGCTGTGGAGAGACGAGGAGGAGATGCGTTAGTCTTGCCACAGCTTGTTTAATTCTGACAATCATTCAATTATCTCATTCTTACAAAAATCAATTGATAAAAATATAAAGAACAGTAAATAAATTAACGCAGATTTGGTAATAAACACTAAAATAATATCTAAATTGGCTAAAAACAATAATAGACCACAAAATAAACCATAAAGTGCAAATAAAAATACATACTTTAACATTTCTCTTTCACATCTTTACCACATACACACACGCAGGTCGGCGACATAAAAGAAAAAGCGCCTCCGAATGGCGGCAAAACTGTCTCCCTACAGTCTGAACAGTTGGCATGGCGGCTGCCTTAATTTGAAATTTTGTAACATTTACAATTAAAACTTTCTAAATTTGCACTACTAAGCACTTTAGCAAATTGGATCGCTTAAATAAGGCTTTAAACACATTATAACTACCCTGAACATGGCGGACTTGTGGTGAAAACAAGACGACATGAAACAGTAACAAAAATAAATACATTTTAGTTTAAACTAAACTCTGACACATTTACAGTTTGTACAAAATCTTTACACAGCAATTTGAAGTGTGTTTGGACCAAGTTTGAGTTGATAAAATAACTTTTTAGTCATACCTGTGGAGAGAAGAGGAGGAGACGTATTAGTCTTGCCACAGCTTGTTTAATTCTGAAGTGGCACTTGTGCTTCGTCCCTCTAATCCCCACAGTAGCGCTTAGAGCACCCTCTAGTGGTGTGGATGTACCCCAAATAAAAGACACATTAGAAAATACAAAAAAATAAAGGGGGTGTCTGTTTCTCCATAAAACTTTATATGTAGCCTTTTCCAACCTACTACACATAATTGCTGCACAGAGTATCTTTCTAGATGTAGATGGAATCAGTGAAGAATATGAGGTTGTTCTTCTTCCTTCCTTCTTTTTGTTAGGCGTTGTCAGTGAAGACGACCTCTGGGTTTTCATGGAGTGTCTTCTCCTTGTGTTTCTCCCTAGCTTTGAGATGTCTCAAACTTTGAGAAGTTTGAGATGTATTCAGGAGCTCATCTTTGGTGCAGCTACTCTACGCTATTCTCTCTGTCTCTCAACCCAACCAGCAGCGGCAGATGGCCGCCCACCTGGAGTCTGGTTCTGCTCAAGGTTTCTGCCTCTTAAAAGGAAGTTTTTCTTTGCCAATGTCGCTAGGTGCTTGCTCATGGTGGGACATGAGGTAAATAATATTATAAAGAGTATGGTCTAGACCTGCTCTATAGGGCAAGTGCAATGAGATACAATGAGAGACTTCTGTTATGAATTGGCGCTATATAAATAAAATTAAATTGAATTGTCTTCTGTTGTGGATGCCCAGTAGGTGTGGTCGGGTCGTCATTTATTTCTGGGCTCGGTGTTCCCAGTACTATAAGAGCACACCCCATTTATTCCATGATGGAGAGAGAAAGGGGAAACTGCTCCCTGTGCGCTACAGCTTTGTCTTTGTTTTTCCTTTTTTCCACTGCACTCACTATTCTATCATTCATGTACACAAGCAAACACTACTGATTCACTGACTGCCACACCTGATAACATTGACATTTTTAGTTGTTTGTGTTAGTTTCAAATAAATTAATGGTTTCTTTGCTTTAACTTGTTTTGCGTCACCTCCTGTTAATTGCCATGGTTTTTGAGCTGGCCATGACAAATTGGGGGCTCGTCTAATTTTGATTCCTAGGTGTTGTAATGTCTGGTGAAGCACTGGCAAAGGACTCAGAAGCACAACTCAGAAACAAGGAGGAATAAAGTTCAGTTCTTGCCAAAAAACAGGTTTGGTACACATGCGGTCAATCAGCACATACAAATAAATCCAGGGGATAGGTGACAGGAAGAGTTGGGCACACAAGCAATAATCCAAACACTGGGAAACACAAAACACAAGGAGAAAAGGCTGGAACGTGAGACTGAAAGTACTACAACGAACTAGTGAAGTGAAGAGAAGCAGCAGACTATATACTCAGGTGGGTGAAGACAATAGGACACAGGTGCAGCTGATTAGGGTAGGGCATGCAATCAGGACAGGCGGGAAACAGAGGGGCGGGAAGTGAAGTGATCTGAAACAAGAGGAGAGGTGAGTAGCAAAATATAACAGGAAATGATGATAGTATGAAAAACAAAGAAGAACCTATTCTAGGAGACAGGGCGAGATGTATCGTCTTTGTGTTTAAGCACGTCCAGGTGCGGTTGATTGTGGGACAATCAGTGACGGGGTTCGTTGGTACTTATGTCACCTAGAGGGCGGGTTCTTAGGGAATTTTCTGATTTGTTTGCATATTCTGGTTTTGTGCCTTGTTCTGTGTAATTAAGGTTCGAGAAAAAAACCTTGGTGAGCTGAATGTCTTTATTTGTGTCCAGAAGGGCATGGTTGGAGTTGTGGATTGGAAGACCTGTTTGACCAATGGATGGTAAGTTTGACATGCTGGTGTATAATTGTTTTGTAGCTAAAACTATTTTCCCCTGTTAGACATATCAGCGTTGCTCCTTTGAGTTTCGCTGGTTTATTCTTTTTGTAGTTTTGGGGTGAATGCGGTTAGAGCTTTATTTTGGGGGAATGTTCGTGGCTGTGCGGTGGTTGCCAGTGGCTCTTTGGTGCATAATTACCTGCTGCAAGTAACCACATGAAGACCAGGGGTGAGTTACTTTAGTATTTGGTAAGGCAGGTAGAGGGGACGCTCCTTTTTACAGCCTTGACTGTGTTGACTATACTTACGTTCCATTGTTTTCTGGGTTTGAAAAAATGGCTCATTGGATTTTTTTGAGAGTCCATCAGACTTGTTTTTGGATGGCTGCACAAAGGAGCGGTTGTTGAAAATTGTGGTCCACTATAAGGTGGAAATCAGTGATAAGAGGCTCAAAGACAGCAGAAGGAGTTAATGTTGTTGCCAATGGAATATGAAAAGTTAAAGTATCAGAATGAAGTTGATAAGCAACTGGCTGTGGAAAAAATTACACAGAGCAGGCTAGGATCACTTTGGAGCATGAAAAAATTAAGTTCGATCAGAAAAGGTAGGCTGAGCCTGGAAGCTGGTCAAGGGCAAGCTGGAGATATTTTTTCTTCAGGTAACCACTCCTCGTCGCATTTTGATCTGGTGGATAATTTGCAGCTTGTTCTGAGGTTGAATGAGAGGACCCTTTTCTATTTGAAAGAATGGCTGATGCTAGGGGTTGGCCTGATGTCGATCGCACAATCATGTTGCAGTGGTAGGCTATTGGCCGGTAAGGCGCAGGAGGCATATTCAGCTTTGTCTATGACAGATTACTTGAGTTATGCATCAGTAAAAGCTGCTGTTTTTAAGGTCTATGACAGACATGGGCAAACTACAGCCCGCGGGCCACACATGGCCCGTTGGGCTTATTAATCCGGCCCGCTGAACGTGATCAAATTATATTAAAATAGGTACGGGTAAACCTTGTTCAATTTACCTTACCCCTGTAATGCCCATGTTTCCCCAAAAGATGGTGCACTTCAGCTACATTGACCTTGTTCGCGTGTATTACTCTCTTCTTATGAGCCCTTCTGCAAAAATTTGCTTATCAAAGAAAAGAAAAGGGGATAGTGAGCGCCGAGCGTTTAATACGGAGTGGACAACAAAATATTTTTTCACTGAAATCAAAGGCTGTATGCCTAATATGCCAAGAAACTGTCGCAGTTTTCAAAGAGTACAATATCAGCCGTCACTTTGGTACGAAGCATGCCAACTACGCTAGCAAGCAGTCAACACAGGAACGGGCAAAATTTTAGAACCCATTGTGGCCCGTGAGTCAAAAAGTTTATTTGTTTATTAGTGTTAGATCTCAGAAATGGCACAGCCTCCTTTTAGCAGCCTTTTTTCTTTCAGAGTTGTTGGATATTGGCATTTTTCCAACATGTTCTTTGTGCCATTGGTCCCTCCATGGGTCACTTGAGGTGTGTGTGTCTGCTCGTCTATATGTGAAATAAGTACGTAATTTAAAAAACACAATCACAAACAGCAGTGATACTATTTCAAAAAAATATATTGTAGTGGATGGGCAGATCTTGATATTTCATCATGATGCAGTGGGGAACATGGTTGGCAAGCATAGGATATTATTTATCAGAATCAGATCATTTATATTATATATATATATATAGTATCAATTTATATGGTTTATAATAGATTATCAATGTGTTCTCTTGCCAGATTCACTTGCGGCACATGGAAAAAATGGACTATACTCCGTAATTATTGCTGCCGCGGCATACTCTTTCTGAACATCCCAATTGGTTAACATGGGCCCCAAAAGGAAGTGGGCAGCACTTCGGGGCGATTCACGGCGCATTGCGGCACTTCCGCGCCCTGTGTGTCCCTGCCATTAGTCTGGGCTTTGTGTCATTTTGATGTGTATGTGGGTTCATGAGTGCCGGTTGTCTTTACTGACCACAATCCACTAACATTTTTGAACTCTTTGAAATCCCCTAATCAAAGATTAATTATGGTCTCTTATGTTACAGTCTCATTGTTTGTATACCTCTGGTGGGGAGAAAGGGGAAACTCTGCTCCCTACACTCCACATCTTTTTCTTTGTTTTTCCTTTTGCCATACAACACTTCACTCACTATTCTATCATTCATGCACACATGCCCACACTACTGATTCACTGCCACACCTCTTAACATTCTGACATTTTTATTTGTTTGTGTTAGTTTCAAATAAATATATGTTTCTTTGCTTTAACGTGTTGTCACCTACCGTTAATTGCCATTTTGAGACGGCCATGACAATAGATGCACAACATAGTGAAATATTCCACCAGAGGAGAGTGACATGCGATGCATGAGTGCACACAACACATGGAAGAGATGGATAACTTTGTGTATGGTGGTCTCACACTGCTGAGGGAAAGTTGTTGCAATAGGAAACTGGTATGTGAAAATCTGAATCACTGGAGCTCCCTCACACTCCCCACTCATTATGAGAGTCAGACTCATCTATATTGGCCAAGTATGTTTTAACATAGAAGGAATTTGACTCTAGTATCAAACATAAAGTAAATCTAAAGATTTTATGTAAAGGTGGGCCATACTGTGCTGAAATAAATATTTATGGATAATAAGTTAGTTTATATACATAGGTGGTTATACTGAGAGGTGTTCACCCTCACTGATATAATTGGGGCAAAATATTGGAAATATTACACATTACAATTTAACAGCAGCACAAAATGACCATGAAGTTGAATCAATAAAAACATTTTAAACATATTTTACATTATAATCTCCATGAAGATTCAATTCAATTTTATTTATATAGCGCCAATTCAGTTAAAAGTTATCTCATTGCACTTTTCCTATAGAGCAGGTCTAGACTGTACTCTTTATATTATTTACAGAGACCCAACAAATCCCAAGATAGGACTGACTGTATTAGTCTGTACACAGCTATGTGCACCTAAACGTGGTGGGTGTTTTACACAGTAGGTGGATTCCAGTATTTTTTAGACTCAATATATTCAAATTTGACTACTTTAAAGCTGCACTAAACAATATTTTGAACATAGAGACAAACCTACAGAGAATTATCTCCCAACCTTGCAGTTTCCCTCAGCTCTGCTGAGTTTTTCAACATCTTTAAGCTAATTGTTTGGTGTTCTGGACCGCAAATTTACTGCTTTGGCAGTCTCACAGCTCTCATCAGCCCCACTGGCCACAGGCGTCTGTTTATAGTCTAAAAAAGCTTTGATAAATCCACTGTACACTGCCTGCCCAGCTCTAAGATGTAGTAGAAAAAGGAAAAAAAATACAAATGTATATGTATAAAACTTAATATTTAACAATCAATAGAACATTAAAAATTTAAATAATTGATACAAAAGATTTATAGTGGTGAGTATTTGCTTTGGGGGGGACTTGGACTTGGTATTTCTAGAATCATGCATGCTCAGCCCTGGCTGCAACATACTATAACAAAACAAAAATGGAAATTTAACATCTACATTTCCATGATCTGGTAGTGAGGTGAGGTTGTTTTGTCAACTATTGTTTCCAAGGTAAAAAATGCACTTTGAAATTAAATTTCACATGCTATATAGCCTAGGCCTACTTCAGTATACATTATTTTAATGTGAAGAAACAATAGTCAAAATATACAGTATAAACATTTCCATATTCTACACATTCTTGTAGGAGTGCAAATATTTATTATATACGTTTAAGATATAAATACATCACAAGACATATAGGTTATGGATAAGTTCCATATATTTTGAACATCATACTTTGGTTTGTTTCCATCTTGACAAACATTTGGCATTTGCGGTGTGTGTAGGCAGAGTAGGAAGAGAGAGAGACCACGCGCTTGTGTGTGTGAACGAGAGAAAGACAGAGAGAGTGGGGTGGGGAGGGAGCTGGCCTTCAGTTTGATGCAGACCGACAGACCGGAGAGATTCGGTAAGAAAAAAGCGTCTTTATTTCATTTAAACATGTAAACTGCTGGTTGAACTTGAGATTTCCACAGTAGAGCTGGTTTATTTTTGCCTCTACGAACCAATTAAGGAGAGTTTTGTTATTTGTTACATTAGCGATTGTCATTGATATTTGGTATGTCGCTGAAGTGACTTATCAGCGGATTGCTATTGAATATGGATTATTTTAGAGCGGATGAAACGTCAAAGCGATCATTTGCTTATTGTGACGGATTGATTTGGACAAGGTTAGAATGCCTGTACAGGCTCTAAAGTCCAGAGTTATTCATTATTCATCTTAACTATTAAGTGGTGTCAGTGAGTAGGCTTCTGTTGGGAGACAAACAGTGTTGGAGTCAGTGACAGATGCCCTGAAATACCTGGCATTAACATGAGTCTTTGGTGATCCGATCACAAGTGGTCAGCTCCAAGTGTCATTTCACATTCGCATTAGAATGCGTCTCCACATGCCTCTGGAGTGACTACTTGTGATCGGATCACCCCGCTCTATGTGCAAATAAACACATAAAGTGGTGTGCAAAAGTGCTTGCCCCCTTCCTGATTTCTTATTTTTTTGCATGTTTGTCACACTTAAATGTTTCAGATCATCAAACTAATTTAAATATTAGTCAATGATAAAACAAGTAAACACAAAATGCAGTTTTTAAATGAAGGTTGTTATTATTAAGGGAAACAAACACATTTAAATATTAGCCAGCAGTCATCTCTGGCCTGCAGCCAGGACACATGTCTGAAGCCCACTCTTCCTCATTATCACAGCAGCACACTGAACACTCCCAAAATCAACACAACCAATACTAAGAAATGTGTGTGTGTCTGTGATGTCAAGAAGCTTTGGTATTGTTATGTCCAATAGCATCTTCATAATATTCCTATGATATTCCTGTTAAAACTTGAAATTTGCCTGAGCTCAATAGAAGTTAACATTGACCTGAAGTAGTTAAAATGTAATTTTTTTCTATGACCTTTTTTTTATAGTATCTTGATAGTTTGTTTAATTTATTGATATTTATTCATACTTCTATTACTACTGTGAAATATCCACCGTCTTATAATCATCTAATAAGCTACACTTAACTTGACAGTAATCATTATTGCACTATTACTTATTACTTATTTTATTACATTGTATTATACCGTACCTACTTATCAACCTCTAAATCCACTTTGGTACTTACATATTTTAGCTTTTATACTTTATATCCACTTGTACTTAATTTATCTTATCTGTATTATAGTGTTTTTATATTTGATTTGCTTAGTACTTCGATTCCTTCTATTCTCAAGTGTGCATTGACGTGACAGTAAGCAGCTGTAACAAAAGAGTTTCCCCTCGGGGATCAGTAAAGTATTTCTGATTCTGATTGATATGTAATAATAATAAAGGGTAATCAGTGAACCACAAGAGGTGAAAATGAGGTACCTCACATTTCTTTACCAGTCAGTGTTTCCACACATGGTAATTCTCTATGATATAATATTACATGAAGCTCTACAGGCCATCAAACAACGAAAAGAACTGCCATTTGAATTCACTGAATCTGCAGCTGTTTCTCCTACAGCTTCACACAGTAAATAAAGTCCAGTCAGTGATGGAAAATGTTTCTGTGCCCTCTTTACACCTGGCATTAACATGCGTCCTGGGTGTCCGAAGTGGACAGCTAAAAGTTCAGAGGTGGTCTGGGTTACATATGGCCACATTCTTTTAGCAGAGTGTACACAAATGTCCTGTACACGGTGTCTGATGTCCTCCGGCTGCTCTGCATCAACTCCTGTTGATTTGAGTTTCCTGATGGACATATAGCTTTACTTGTTGCTAAAGTAACTGCTATAGACTGGTAACCGCTAACTGTTGCTAACTAGCTAGCGGTCCTATTAACACTAGCTGACTCTGCCTGGACTGGGAGCTTGGAGCTCCGGAGGAGTGTTGGTCTTTGTACCGCTAGCACAGGGGCTTTGGACGCCGGGAAGAGGAGGTTTAATAAAGCTATTAAAGCTTTATTTAGGCTTAAAATCTAATAGGACCACTAGCTGCATGGCAAAATGAGTAAATTAGCTAACGGCAGCTACAGGTAGGAGCAGTTAGTACTTTAGCAACAAGTAAAGCTATCTGTCCATCAGGAAACTCCGTAAATCACACAGAGTTGAGGCAGAGCACTTGGAGGACATGAGAGGGAAACCGTGAAATATTTTCTCCATAAAACATGATCCAGTTTCACCAAAATCAGTTTTTGTACAGTAATCAGTGAGGCCTGGCCCCCAGAAACACTCCGCTCCTGCAGTGTCTATCGTTTTCCAACCTAATTATTGTCTCATTTGTGGTCTGATAAACAGTAGATTTATCAAATTAAAAACAGGTTAAAAACAACAATGCATTTGGTCTTTGAAATTGGAAATTATGTACAGTGGTGTGCAAAAGTGTTTGCCCCCTTCCTGATTTCTTATTTTTTTGCATGTTTATCACACTTAAATGTTTCAGATCATCAAACAAATTTAAATATTAGTCAAAGATAACACAAGTAAACACAAAATTTAAACACAGTATTTAAATGAAGGTTGTTATTATTAAGGGAAAACAAAATCCAAACCTACATGGCCCTTTGTGAAAAAGTAATTGCCCCACCTGTAAAAACATAACTGTGGTTTATCACACCTGAGTTCAATTTCTCTAGCCACACCCAGGCCTGATTACTGACACACCTGTTCTCAATCAAGAAATCACTTAAATAGGACCTGCCTGACAAAGTGAAGTAGACCAAAAGATCTTCAAAAGCTAGACATCATGCCAAGGTCCAGAGAAATTCAGGAACAAATGAGAAAGAAAGTCGTTAAGATCTATTGGTCTGGAAAAGGTTATAAAGCCATTTCTAAAGCTTTGGAACTCCAGTGAACCACAGTGAGAGCCATTTTCCACAAATGGTGAAAACATGGAACAGTGGTGAACCTTCCCAGGAGTGGCCGGCCAACCAAAATTACCCCAAGAGCGCAACAACGACTCAACCAAGAGGCCACAAAAGACCCCACAACAACATCCAAAGAACTGCAGGCCTCATTTGCCTCAGTTAAGGTCAGTGTTCATGACTCCACCATAAGAAAGAGACTGGGCAAAATGGCCTGCATGGCAGAGTTCTGAGACGAAAACCACTGCTGAGCAAAAAGAACATTAAGGCTTGTCTCATTTTTGCCAGAAAACATCTTGATGATCCCCAAGACTTTTGGGAAAATACTCTGTGGACTGACGAGACAAAAGTTGAACTTTTTGGAAGGTGTGTGTCCCATTACATCTGAAAAAGTAACACTGCATTTCAGAAAAAGAACATCATATCAACAGTAAAATATGGTGGTGATAGTGTGATGGTCTGGGTCTGTTTTGCTGCTTCAGGACCTGGATGACTTGCTGTGATAAATGGAACCGTGAATTCTGCTGTCTACTAACAACTCCTGAAGGAGAATGTCTGGCAAGGACAATGATCCAAAACACACCAGCAAGTCCACCTCTGAATGGCTGAAGAAGAACAAAATGAAGACTTTGGAGTGGACTAGTCAAAGTCCTGACCTGAATCCTATTGAGATGTATGCTGCTGTGATAATGAGGAAGAGTGAGCTTCAGACATGTGTCCCGGCTGCAAATGAACTCTGTAAGACTAAAGATGTGTTTGAAATATGATTTGGTGAAAAGATAGATCTCAGTCTCTTAACATACAGAGTTCCCTCTTAAGCAAGCTTAACCCACAGAGAATTTATCACCCCACTCGGCGGTTCCCCTCAGCTCTTTGGAGCCTTTTAGGGTCCTTTGGCTCATTGTTTTGGTTTAACGGCCTGCAACTTTACTGTTTACTGTACATCTAAATAAGTCCTATTTGCTAACACATTAGCCATATCAACTTTGATAATTGGTCAGATGTTGTGTTAACAACTTGCCAAAAAATCAAGTAATGCAGCTTAAGTTTGTTGTTTAAGTTGATCATCTATTCCACACTGTATGACAGCACACACCACACACACACACATATATACACTGTATATATACTCAATTACCAGTTTATTACATATACCTAATAAACCTAGGTACCGAAAGTTTTGTTGCTGTTGAATCGTAATGCGTTATACTCAGTGATGTTGCTAGGTACGTGTCCTGCGTCTCTGACGCATTAAAATCCAAAAGGATGCAGTAAACTCACTATCAACGCACACAGTGCTACATTATGAACAAGAAATACCTTGGTGGCCTTGTTACTGTCTAAGCATTTAAAGTGTAACCTCATAGCTTGCAATGATTTTTCCTCCTTTGAAGTGCTCATTTTTAAACTTGGTGGTCCCCTTCCGGTCATATTTGCATTATTTATCGCCCCCCTAAACCAGCTGGCTCCTTCTTGTTGGAACTCCCTGAGTTTTTATCCAGTCTTGTGTTAAATTATGATAGAATTCTTCTTTGTGGTGATTTTAATATGCATGTTGATGACTCCTCTAATACTCTTGCTGCTGATTTTTTAACTATCACATCTTTTAACTTTCAACAACATGTGTCTGGCCAAACTCATTCCTGTGGCCACACCTTAGACCTAGTCTTTGGTCTGGGCCTGAAAACCCCATCTGTGGAAATCAGGGACATGTTTGTATCTGATCACCTATGCATTGTTTTTAACTGTGAATTACAGGCTGCCAGTACTGTCTTATCCCGCTCTAAGTACACACGCGTCCTTAATGAGCATAGTGCCTCAAAATTCTGTACCCTATTCAATTCTCCTGGCAGTGTGTGTCCCGATTCCTCCAACACCAACGATTTGGTTGATTATTTTAACTATGTGTTCTTCAACCTTAGATCTCATAACTCCTCTGAAAAATAGACCAAACTCAAAGACTAGAAAACAGCCATGGTTAAATGACAGTATTCAAAGCTGTAAAAGGAAATGCAGAAGAGCAGAACGCAGATGGAAGAAATCAGGTCTCCAGGTCCACTTTGTGGCCATAAAAGAGTTATTATGCCTTTTATAATAGGATGGTGAAGGATGCAAGAACATGCCATTTCTCTGCACTTATTTCTGCCCATCAGCACAACCCCAGATTCCTATTTAAGACTGTGGATCAGTTAGTTAACCCTGCCTCTCCTTTTGCCCCTGCTGATTGTGATGCTAATTGTGAAAAGTTTCTTTTGCACTTTGCTGGAAAGGTGGAGTTAATAAGATCTGATATCACCCCCAACCCTTCCTGTTTAGATGTGGATCACCCGCTCAGGGATTCTTTGAGCAATTTTTCTGCTGTTACGCTGCCTGAACTCACAGATATCATGTCGCATATGGGAGTGTCCTCCAGCCCTCTGGACAAAATCCCCAACTAGGTTTTTATTGGAAGTTATGGATTGTATTGCATCCCCTTTTACAAATTATTTTTAACAGCTTGCTGTCTACTGGCTGCATCCCAGATTACTTTAAAACAGCTTGTGTCCAGCCAGTCCTAAAAAAACCTGGGCTTGATCCTACCCTCCTGGATAACTATCGCCCAATCTCCAAATTGCCTTTTATTTCGAAGATTCTCGAAAAACTTGTATCTAAGCAGCTTCTTGCTGCTGTGGAAAACAATAATACCTTTGAAAAGTTCCAATCTGGCTTTCGTCAACACACACAGCACTGAGACAGCCCTCCTCAAAGTCACCAATGACCTTTTAATGAATGCAGACACAGGCATGTGTTCAATTCTTGTGCTGCTGGACTTAAGTGCTGCCTTTGACACAATTAATCATGGCATTCCTTTAGATAGACTGAGGCACTGGGTGGGTATATCTGGCACTAGATTGGTTCTCATCTTATCTGTCCAATAGGAAATTCTGTGTCAGCATTAATAACTTCCTGTCATCCTTTTCCCATATCAAGTGCGGTGTGCCTCAAGGTTCAATTCTGGGACCAATACTGTTCTCCTTATACATGCTTCCTTTGGGTGATGTAATCCGCAGACATGGTATTTCTTTTCATTGCTATGCGGATGACACACAGTTGTACCTCCCTGTCAAGCCCACCGACCTTAGTATGCTGAGTTCTCTGCAGGTCTGCCTGTCTGACATAAAAAATTGGATGTCGATAAATTTTCTTCAGCTCAACTCAAATAAAACTGAAATCCTTGTTATTGGGCCCCAACACATCACTAAACAAATACTGCCATCTACTGGTAACCTGTCACAACATATCAAGCCTGTTGCAAGAAATCTTGGTGTCCTGTTTGATAGCAATTTATGTTTTGAGCAACATATCACTAAGCTTGTCCAATCATGTTTTTATCACCTCAGAAACATTGCAAAAATCCGATCTATTTTAAATCTTAGTGATGCAGAAACTGTTGTACATGCTTTTATCTCCTCACGCCTTGATTATTGTAACAGCCTGTTCACTTGTCTTAATCAAAAAACTTTGACACGACTGCAGACTGTACAAAACTCAGCTGCTAGGCTGTTAACCAGGACCAAGGAATATGACCACATCACACCTGTTTTAGTCTCTTTACATTGGCTCCCTGTTTGTTTTAGGATTGATTTTAAGATATTATTGATTACTTTTAAGGCTCTTCATGGCCTGGCTCCAGACTATATTTTAGAGCTTGTAGTCCCTTATGAACCTTCACGTAGTTTGAGATCTTCGGGCAGGGATCTCCTGTCTGTTCCTGAGTATTTCTTAATATTTCGTCATTCACTGTGGTATTTTATTTCACTTGTTGTGAAGCACTTTGTACTTTGTTTTGATAAGTGCTCTATAAAGTTTTTATTATTATAAATACGTGTTGAAATCATAGAAATAAACTAAAGAAACCTTGCTGTCAAAAAACTTAGGTGTTATTTATTAGACTGCAGCTTCTCACCTGCTCTTGCAAGGTTGAGCACTCACACACACACACACACACACACACACACACACAGAGTCAGCAGAGAGGCGGTGGAGATTACTCAAGTTGATGACAACTACATTCGTTACTGTAAGTGACATAAAACCTTTGCGAGTAAATAGCCAATACTTTATCAATACACCTGTTCAACAAGCATAAACATGTAAAAAGTAGCACAGCGCGCTAGCTCGGCCAATAGCGAATTGTTACAAGCTAAAAGGAAAGCTCTCTGTATGTAGTCTAACTGTTTAGCTTAGTTTGGCATGTATCTTAAAATTTGGCAAATTCTTGTAAACTCACTGCTGGCTGAGGCAAACCAGCCCCTCCTCTCTTTACCAGCGGTAACTTACCTGCAGTGAATCGCAGCAGCAGCAGAGGGAGGGAGTAGGGTATCTCTACAGCCCAAGACTTTGAATGGGCGGGATAACTGTCAATCACTTTTTAATTTGGCCAATCGGAGGCTTACAATCCTGTCAATCAAAAACGAATTTCATCAATACGCAGCCTGAACCAGTTGTCAATCAGTTTTTAATTCGGCTAATCATCCTTCTCATAGGAGAAGGGGGAGGTTCGACACGAAGAAGCAAAGTTGCCTTGTTTTTCAATGTTTAGATCCAAAGTTTTCCAAAGGATCCAAAGGATCAAAGTATCAACAGACAGCAACATTTTAAAGTGTAAGAAGACAACTGTTGATCATAACAGAATATATTAACTTTAACCACTTCTCATTATTCATCACTAAGGTTAGCTAACTCTCTAACCTATGGGAAATTATAGTAGTAAGTTAACAGGCTAGAAAAGCAGTGGAAACCGGAAGGCCGCAGGGGGGCAGCAGGTGGCCCGCAATCATAGATCCAGACTCTGCAGCTCAGGGGGCAGAAATACCTGCTGAAAGCGACAGAAAGAGAGGGGAGAGAGATGAGAAAGCACAAAACTACGGGAGAGAGAAGATTTTGAGCTGGTAACATGCATTAATGAGATAAGAATGCATACAGATGGAGATGGAGAGGAGGCAAGAGGAGCTCAGTGTATCATGCATCCGTCTCCCGGCAGTCTAGGCCTATAGCAGCATAACTAAGGGATGGTTCAGGACTCACCTGAGCCAGTTCTAACTATAAGCTTTATCAAAGAGGAAAGTCTTAAGCCTACTCTTAAATGTGGAAATGGTGTCTGCCTCCTGAACCCAAACTGGGACCTGATTCCACAGAAGAGGAGCTTGATAGCTGAAGGCTCTGGCTCCCATTCTACTTTTGGACACTCTAGGAACCACAAGTAACCCTGCATTCTGAGAGTGCAGTGTTCTAGTGGGGTAATAAGGTACTATGAGCTCTTTATTCGATGGTGCCTGACCATTAAGAGCTTTGTAGGTGAGTAGAAGGATTTTAAATTCTATTCTGGATTTTACAGGCAGCCAGTGCAGAAAAGCTAATATTGGAGCAATATGATCTCTTTTCCTATTTCTTGTCAGTACACATGCCGCAGCATTCTAGATCAACTGGAGAGTCTTAAGGGTCTTATTCGGGCACCCTGATAATAAGGAATTGCAATTATTTAGCCTAGAAGTAACAAATGCATGGACTAGTTTTTCTACATCATTTTGAGGCAGGATGTGCCGGTTTTATTAATGTTACATAGGTGAAAAAAGGCAGTCTTTGAAGTTTGTTTCATGTGGGATTTAAAGGATAAATCCTGATCAAAGATAAATCTGAGGTTCCTTACAGTGGTGCAGGAGGCCAGGGCAATGCCATCAATGCTAACTATATCTTCAGATAACGTGTCTCTGAGGTTTTTTGGGCCAAGTACAATAACTTCAGTTTCATCAGAGTTTAACATCAGAAAATTGCAGGTCACCAGGTTGACAGATTGATCATATCTAGTAAAGAAGTGCTAACTAAGGGTTAAACTTCTTTAAGCAGCCCAGTCGAAATGGGGTCTAACAGACAGGTTGATAGCTTAGATGAAGAGATCATTCAAGTTAGTTGAAGAAGGTCGATAGGAGAAAAGCAGTCTAAATATCTATCAGGTTTTACAGCTGTTTCTAAGGTTATTCTGTTTGAAGATAAATCGGTAGCGGTTGAGGGCAGGACGTGATGAATTTTTTCTCAAATTGTTAAAATTTTATCATTAAAGAAACTCATGAAGTCGATACTACATGGCTCAATAGAGCTGTGACTCTCTGTCAGCCTGACTACATTGTTTTTATTTTCCTCTATTAATGATAAGTATTACGAAGGGTTTTCCTATATGTTTTAGGACTATCTTGCCAGGCTAGACAAGATTCTTCCAGATAAGTGTAGCGCCATTTCCTTTCAAGTTTTCACAATGTTTGTTTTAATTTGCAGGTTTGGGGGTTATACCATGGAGCTAACCTTCTTTGTTTTATTATCTTGTTTTATAGAGGGGAAACAGAGTCCAGTGCCATCCGCAGTGAGCCTGCAGCACTGTCAACAACATGATCAGTTTGGGAGGGACTGAAATAGGGAGGGACTGAGACATAGCATTGAATATTTTAGTGCGCATGCGCCAGCCTGCCTGCTGCCTGTTGCCGTAGCTCCGTCTCGTTGTCTTACTTTTTCCAACTTTTAACTTTCCTTTTTTCTTGAGTAACTTGTGTATTTTAAAGAGTTTCCCTACGGGGATCAATAAAGTATTTCTGATTCTGATTCTGATTCTGAATTAATGCAGATGGAATCACTTCCTTAAATTTAGCTATAGCACTATCAGACATCTAATGTAGGGGTTTTTGCCTAATGGCGTGTAGTCCAGTAATAGGAGTTCAAAAGTTATTAAATAAGGGTCCAATAATGAAGGATTCTGTGGAAAGACTATTAAATGTTCGATTTCAATGCCATATGCCATATACCAGAACAAGGTTGAAGGTGTGGTTAAAACAGTGAGTGGGTTTATGTACACTCAATCGCCAATCGAATCTAATAATGAGATAAACACAGTACTAAGGCTATCATTTTCAACGTCCACATGAATATTAAAATCACCTACAATAATTACTTTATCTGTTTTAAGGACTAAACTTGATAAAAACTCTGAGATTTCAGATACAAATTCAGAATAAGGACTAGGAGCGCAGTGCAGTATAATAAATATTATTGGCTGTTGTGTTTTCCAGGTTGTGAACAAGGCTTTTAAATGAGTTATAATTTAGTTTAGGTTTAGGGTTGATTAATAGGCTTCAGTCGAAGATGGATGCAGCTCCACCTCCTCGGCCGGTGCCTCGAGGAATCTGAGTATTATTATGACTGGGTGGAGTGGATTAATTTAGGCTAACATATTCTTCATGACCCAGCCAGGTTTCAGTAAGACAAAATAAGTCAATATGATACTCTGATATTAAATCGTTCACCAGTACAGCTTTAGATGACAGAGATCTGATGTTTAAGAGTCCACATTTGATTCTTCTATTTTGCTGTGCTATTTCAGCAGTTAGGTTTTTATGTATAACTCCTCTACCGTTAACTTTTGATTTTATTAATTTAAGTGGTCGGGGGTCAGACACCATCACTAAGGAGTTTTGGGTGGGTAACTGCTCTAATGGAAGTGCAGAGAAGTGTGTAGGACTGCAACTCTGCCTCCTGGTCTCAACTCTGAGTTGTCATGGTTTTGGTCCACTAATAAACTCGGCCAAATTTCTAGATATGAGAGCTGCTCCATCCAAAGTGGGATGAATGCCGTGTCTCCCAATCAGACCAGGTCTTCTCCAGAAAGTCCGCCAATTATCTACAAAGCCCACATCATTTGCTGGACACCACCTCGACAGCCAGCGGCGGAATGAAGACATGTGGCTAAACTTGTCATCATTGGTCAGATTTTGCAGGGGCCCAGAGAAAACTATGGAGTCCGACATTGTCATTGCATGTGTACACACTCCGATTGGCGTAATCGGGAGTTGTTACTGCTGACGTGAATAAGAATCTTATTCACGTCAGCAGTATTTACGCTTATCCTTATTCAGCAGTTTTAAATAGGATTCAGTGTTTCCCGCTCTTGCCCCAGGAATACATTTGACTATGGTCGCTGGTGTCACTAACTTCACGTTTCTCAAAATGGAGCTGCCAATAATCAGAGTTAGTTTCTCAGTGGGTGTGTCGCCGAGTGGGGAGAACTTGTTAGAAAGGTGAACAAGCTGTTGGTGAACCATGGGCTTCTACTTAGGACTATGCTTCCTTCAGACAGTCACCCAGCAGCTACAGCAGCTAATGAGTGAGTTCCCATGGTGTGGAATTGTGTTTCCAATTCACTAAACCTCACCTCCAACGCAACAAATAAACTACATTTATTACATGTACTATTATCACTAAAGGAGGCAGAGGAATAACTAAACATTTGACACACTGAGCAGGAGAGAGCAGGAGAGTGAGAGGGAGAGAGAGAAGTCATTGCTAGCTGCTAAGCTAAAGATAAAAGAAAGTCCCCACAAAGATAGCAAAAACAGTTTGTTGTGTATGTATGTATGTCTGTGTGTGTTGTGTGTGTTTGTAAAAATCCCCACAAAGATAGAAAAAAACTGTTTTTGTGTGTGGAATTCCTCACAAAGACAGAAAAACCAGTATGTGTTTGAAAGTCCCCATGCAGATAGAAAAACTGTTTACTGTTGACGTCCCCACAAAGATATAAAAAGCAGGGTTGAGTGTGTGTAACTCCCTACAAAGCAAGAAAAAGCAGTTGTGTGTGTGGTAGTTTATTAAATTGTGTCTGAATGTGTCATTATTTGTGTTTCTACAGTATATGTGTGTATGAGACAGGTAGAGTTGCATTGTGGATTAAGGATTATGATTTGAAGATTCCCATTATAAAAATCTTTTTGAAAAAAGTATAAAAGGTAGTAAATAGCTGAATCATAGCACACATGCCCTTAAAGAGCAGAATATTTTAATATTTGAATGGTTTCTGTAGCTAAATGGAGAGTGAGAGACAGACAGAATGGAGAGTGAGAGACAGAAAGACAAACAAGAGTGAGAGACAGACAAACAGGCAGCGAGTAAGAGCGGGAGAGACAGACAGACAGACAGACAGAAAGAGACAGAGACAGAAAGGTAGATTTGAATTCTGAATTAAACCTGAAAAAGCTCAAGGTTTGAATTTATTAACAGTTATAAAAGACAGAGGCCTAAACTGTGTGTAACTGTATATGGGTAAAGAGAGAGAGAAATCTGTAGAACTTCCCATCAAAGAAGACACAAAGCTTAAACTATATATTGATTGGTATGATATGTCAGTGTTCTCATAAAGGCGAGTCTTCAGTTAGGACACTGCGCTCCCAGAATGCAGGGTTACTTGTGGTTCCTAGAGTCTCCGAAAGTATTCTTATCAGGCTATCTTACACTGACTTACTACTGCTACAGCTTACTAGAACTGAGTCAAAGCACCACAAAGCATTAGTGTTCATCATTTACACTAACAGCATGAGTCACATCACAGAGAGAATTAATTCAGTACTTGATATACTAAATTAAGAAATCAAACAGATAATAGAAAACAGGAAATAAAAGCAATTAAGTTGTTACCAGCAACACACATAAACTGTAAGTGTAATTGATTTTTCCTCATATTGAGGTTTTTGTGATCACCAGTCAGAAGAGAACTCACAAATAACTGTTGATCACAGTGTAATTACTTTTGACTTGTGCTGTTCGCAGATAATTCAGGCACCCTTTTTAAATCTCCTTTAGCCTGCCCTTGGGTCCAGGCCCAGACATTGGGCACAAGATGGACAGAGTGCAGTGACTCTGTCTTGTGAACACTAATGTCATTCATCCATGAAAAGGCCATCTCAGCGCTCTAAATCGCTTTGGATAAAAGCGTCAGCTAAATAAATGTAATGGACGCTGGAACCCCTTGGGTTTCCCTCCACCAGTAGCCCTGTTATTACTGAAGTATTCTTTTACTTGTCTGTCACTCAGGATACTAGACTATTATGAACTGAAGCTGGCTCACGTAAAGCTCATATCTTATTTACAATAAGTTGGATAGGCTTTCATCCTCATTTTGAATATACCACAGATAAGATTGTCTGGAATGCGAGGTTACTGAGCCATGTGTACACCCTATCACATTTACTGCTGCTTTTCACAGTGTAGGCATGATCATTTTACAAAGTGTGTTTTTTATTCACATACTGTATATGGGGATATCGGGAAGCAGACAATGTATGTGAATAATGTATTTAGTTTTCTACTCTCTATGACCAACACATAATAGCCATACTTTATTATTTATCAGCAATAAGGCATATTGTATTGCCTTATTGCTGTGATGTGGCCATAACTTATCACCTTGAGCAAGGCTGCAAAGCAGCTGCCCCAGGGCTCCAGACCCTCAGAGGCCCCAAAAGTCCCAGGTTCATTGTGTGTATGGTTTGTGGTCATTTGATGAATTGCAGATTTGTTTGTGACTGTGCACCACTATATTGCATTTTCAACTGAAATTTAAATGACAAGGGCCTTTCAACAGGACCTGCATTATTACTTAATGATGAGATCCTATCTACTCACTATCTTGTAGGACCCTGTGTCAATTAATTTAAATACCTTCATTATTTAAGCATATTGTGCTGTCATGGTACATGAATTTGTTTACCTTAAAGGTGCACACACAATGCACAGAGCAGTCACTTCATTAGTTTTTTTGGTTAATTAAAGAGAGCAGAGTGATTGCACTCAAGTAGTTAGGTACCTGTGATTTTGAACACTTACGGAATCTCTTATCCAAACACAACTCGTTGTTGGAAGTAAACGTGCAGTAACAATATCATTCTCATATAAGAAATGACACGCTTTATATTTCAGTTCATTCTAAATAAACAGAAGAATAACTCTATAGTTAGGAGGAGCAAAGATAAGCACCTTGGATGAAAAAAATAGAGAGTGAAATCCCAAAGAAAATATGTCACAGTTCTGTTTTGTGGGCAGGTGATCTCTAGGAAATTCAGTGCAAATAACCCCCACAGCAATTAGAGTCTAGCACTGTTGAGTGAACACAACTAACAGCGAAGTGAAGGGGGTGCTAGATGATAAAAAATTATGATATCAAATCACATTTTATGTCATCTCTGAGGTCCAATCTCTGTGAGCTACAGTATCAGGAGAAAAACACATTATGTCAGTTGATTTACCTTTACAGTAAGTCATAAGAAAAAAGGAATCAAAATTACTTTATCGACTGTTTATGACATAAATTGGAGGAAAATCTGATCTCTGTTTCTCTGTGATAAACTAATTACTAATCAGCTGTCTGAAGCTGACATGGGTTGAGATGATGTTAATTTTAGAAGGTCATGATTAGAAATAAAATTGTTTTCAGGAAATTTAGACATGTGGTTTTAATCGTTAAAAGCGTGATAAAGAGACTGTTGCTGATGTTGACAGGAATTGTGATGAAAGTGTCAATGATGATGATGATGATGATTTCAAATGCATTTAGTAAGAATAGGTCATCTCCACACGTGTGAATGCAGTGGGACAGACCAGCACAGTACTCATCACCCAAGACATGTTACATTCGAGTTGAACATGTGTTTCTTGATTGACATGACACGGGTTGACGAACAACATAGTAAGATGCATGTCATGCTGCTTTCTGGATGCTTACTGTACACAATGAATCATATGTGTTGGAGAGCACATACTGAAGCAGATTATAAATCAAAAACAAGACTAGAGATGGAAGCTGGTTTACAGCCTCCTGGACAAAATTAAGATGATTTTCCTGGAGGAGGAGAAGAAGGAAGAAACCATACAGTAGTGGAGTTATTTTTATATTGGTTACATTTTATCACTTGGAAAATTATTTTATTTTTGATCATGATGATATTGAAAATGAAGGTGCAAGCAATGAAATCACCAATCATTGTTGAAATTGGTAATGGTATGAGTCTTAGATCACTGGGCCACAGGGAAACCACCACCTTAGCATCTTTAAGCTACATTAACAGCTTGGTTATATCACTTCTTTCAGGCCCAAAATGACCTAGTAAGTGTTCAGAGACAGGCCGGATAAACAACCAAGTGTATGTGCTGCAGTTTTTAGGAGAATCTGGTGGTACCTCAGATAGCCAGAGAGAGGCTGTCTGCGGGAGACTCGAGACTGGGCTCAAGAGCCTTGCCCGGTTTAATGAGGTAGCATCTAACCTCTTCTAGCCCCATCACTTTAGCAACAACTCAAATTCAATTCAAGACAAATCAACTAAATTTTAATTTTTGCAATAATTCAAATTCACTTCAAGGCAAATCAATAATTTATACTACGTCATCAAATAATTTGAATAAAAATGTTAATTAAACATCAGTTAGTGAAACTGTATGGAAGCGTATAGGAGACCATATTAAAATGATAATGTAAACTTGGAAATGAAAATATAATTCCACAATAACATTATTATTTCCCACATATGTACAGTGGTGTGAAAAAGTGTTTGCCCCCTTCCTGATTTCTTATTTTTTTGCATGTTTGTCACACTTAAATGTTTCAGATCATCAAACTAATTTAAATATTAGTCAATGATAAAACAAGTAAACACAAAATGCAGTTTTTAAATGAAGGTTGTTATTATTAAGGGAAAACAAAATCCAAACCTACATGGCCCTGTGTGAAATAATGATTTCCCCCCGTTAAAACATAACTTAATTGTGATTTATCACACCTGAGTTCAATTTCTCTAGCCACACCCAGGCCTGATTACTGACACACCTGTTCTCAATCAAGAAATCAATTAAATAGGACCTGCCTGACAAAGTGAAGTAGATCAAAAGATTTTCAAAAGCTAGACATCATGCCGAGATCCAAAGAAATTCAGGATAAATTGAGAAAGAAAGTAATTGAGTAATTGATCTATCGGTCTGAAAAAGGTTATAAAGCCATTTCCAAAGCTTTGGGACTCCAGTGAACCACAGTGAGAGCCATTTTCCACAAATGGTGAAAAAAATGGAACAGTGGTGAACCTTCCCAGGAGTGGCCGGCTGACCAAAATTACCCCAAGAGTGCAGCGACGACTCATCCAAGGGGTCACAAAAGACCCCACAACAACATCCAAAGAACTGCAGGCCTCACTTGCCTCAGTTAAGATCAGTGTTCATGACTCCACCATAAGAAAGAGACTGGGCAAAAATGGGCTGCATGGCAGAGTTCTGAGACGACAACCACTGCTGATCAAAAAGAACATTAAGGCTCATCTCATTTTTGCCAGAAAACATCTTGATGATACCCAAGACTTTTGGGAAAATATGCTGTGGACTGACGAGACAAAAGTTGAACTTTTTGGAAGGTGTGTGTCCCATTACATCTGAAAAAGTAACACTGCATTTCAGAAAAAGAACATCATATCAACAGTAAAATATGGTGGTGATAGTGTGATGGTCTGGGGCTGTTTTGCTGCTTCAGAACCTGGAAGACTCGCTGTGATAAATGGAACCATGAATTCTGCTGTCTACCAAAAACTCCTGAAGGATAATGTCTGGCCATCTGTTCGTGACCTCAAGCTGAAGCGAACTTGGATTCTGCAGCAGGACAATGATCCAAAACACACCAGCAAGTCCACCTCTGAATGGCTGAAGAAGAACAAAATGAAGACTTTAGAGTGGCCTAGTCAAAGTCCTGACCTGAATCCTTTTGAGATGCTGTGGCATGACCTTAAAAAGGCAGATCATGCTTGAAAACCCTCCAATGTGGCTGAATTACAAGAATTCTGCAAAGATGAGTGGGCCAAAATTCCTCCACAACGCTGTAAAAGACTCATTGCAAGTTATTGCAAATGCTTGATTGTAGTGGTTGCTGCTAAGGGTGGCCCAATCAGTTATTAGGTTTAGGGGGTAATCACTTTTTCACACAGGACCATGTAGGTTTGGATTTTGTTTTCCCTTCATTTAAAAACTGAATTTTGTGTTTACTTGTGTTATCTTTGACAAATATTTAAATTTGTTTGATGATCTGAAACATTTAAGTGTGACAAACATGCAAAAAAATAAGAAATCAGGAAGGGGGCAAACACTTTTTCACACCACTGTATCTTTGTAATCGATATTGGTGACACAAATGACTTTTGACCCTTGCATAATCAAAGAAGGCTTTAAACCCTGTTCGACCATGGCTTTGATAAGGAGATATCTGTCAAAACCTTGGGCATTGTATGCTATAAATACTGCATTTTTGTACAAAGATCATCTGAAATGCAGTAGAAACTCTTTGGCACAATCTGTACCCTGAAAGTGCCATGTTTTACTATCTAAGGTTCGTGTACACATTAAAAATGGAATGTGAACGCCGTTCTCATTGACGTAGGTTTCAAAATCATAAAACACCACTTTTTCATTGTGTTTTGTTTCAGGGGGTAACGTTTGGATGTAACACTGATCAATTTTGCGCTGCAAATTTTACATTTCGCAGTCTGACACTTGTGTTGTTTACCATTACTGTTCATAGCACAGTAGTACAGCATTGCACATTTGGTAAATTTTTTGTTCAAGGCACAAGCGCTGGCATATGTTTGACCTCTCGATCTCTTTGTAGGTTCTTTGTGTTTGGTCAAACAGAAAGGCGAGCGACACGTTCTGTTGCACTGGTCACACACAACAGGTTGACACGTTCTCTGTGTACAACTAGTGTCAAAGCATACGGTGCAAAGAGTGTCACAAGTATAGCCTAACACAGTGTTAAAACCTGTAAAGCAGTGTTCACAAACATAAGGCAAACCTAGAAAGGCTTTGAGATTTTTAACCGCATAGTAGTGATTTTGGAAGAGAAACAAAATCAGGGTTTTACTCCGTCTTGGGCTATCTGTCAAGAATTTGCGGAGAGCCCTGTGATCCTTGGTTCTATAAAACACTACAGTTTTACAGTCCAACGCGGTTTCAAATTTTGGGATGTTGCTAAAGGATACAGCGGTCTGATCGTCTAACCCTACTTCATTTTGAAGCTGTCTACTGTGTTCGAGGGCTTCTCTATCTCTGATATCGAGATGTAGCAGATGAGCCAGACAGATGGCAAAACATAGTTGATTCTCTCTGTTCTGGACGATGTACAGAAAACGTCTTTTTTTTATGATTTCATAGTCTAGCATTTTCCCCAAAATTCGTTTCCCCCCACCCCTAGGGTTCTGGATCATTTCTACGATAAGTTCTAGCTGACCATCGGCCATAATGGCCCAGTTAGACTGCACAACATGGAGTAAGAGCCTTTCAAAGTCGACTAGGCTGGGGAGCTCGTCATTAGATAAGACGACCGAGACGTTACTATGAAGATTTTGCCCGCACAGCTCTAACTGTACTGCATCTCGAGGAGTCGCGTATGCCAATGCTTGCTGTAGCAACGCATCTGCTTGTTGCAAAGTTGTGTTGTAATAAACGCCGTAGTCCACTATTCCATCTGTGTTAAGAAGGGGTGGAAAGTTTAACAACTGTCTGATTTGATAATTTGCAAATCGGCTTTGCCGCACAACGCTTGGTTGTGGTGAAATACGAGCAGCTCCTTGCTGCACAGGAGGACTGGGTATGCTGAGATCGATATGGTTTGTGGGTGTCTGAGGGTCTGAGACAGTGGGATTTTGTTCGAGTTGGACATTATTTATTCTGATTGTCTCGTCTAGTGATGATTCATTCTCTAACTGTTCAAGGTTAGTGAGAGCTTGATTTAAAGTAAGGAGATGATCTACCAGCTGTTTGGAGCTGTTAGATGTAGTGGTTGTGTCGTTTTTATTCAAACCATTTTCATTTAAATCGTTTTGAAAACCCGACTCATTCTGAAGATTGTGTGCTACTGAGTCTGCTAAACTCTCTAACAATTCAATAGCTAATAGTGTGTGTTGATCCATGACCTAATAAAAATCAAACGCTTTAAAAAACCTTAAATCAACATCATTGTAATTTATCCAGATGATAAAAATCACAGTCTGAAACAGTTTTACAAATTGTCACTGTGTACACCTAATTTCTGACAGATGAGCCAGAAGGCTCTAGACATCAGATCCAATTGCTGGCGTGCAGTTCTGCAACACTGAGAGCACCTGGATGGTCTGGACCTGGGTCTGTTTGCTGGAGACAAAATAGAAAGAGAGAAACAAAAAAGAAAATATTAACTTCATAAAGGGACAGACCTCATAATCACAACCGTCCTCATGAACACAACTGTTTGCTAACATGTTAGCTTACTTAAAAGTGGTCAATATGTAACTCAAAAGCTGCTGCCTTTGCAAATTTGCATGGCTATTTGTTGCTTCTCTGAGTTGTTGATTGTTGAACTTATTTAATCTTCCAAACGCAGCTTGCCGAATAACCATAACCACAGAAACCACACCAAGGAAATTGCGTAAGAGCTTGTATCTTATTATTTGAATTATACACCTCATTAGCAGTGAACAAATCAACAAAAAAATCAATCAACAAAAATGGTCTTGGAGCAGCATCATCTTAGATTATCAGATCTCGGCCAATAAACAATGTCTGACATTTGTTAGCTACACTTGCTATAGTAATCATGTCATATTGCTAACCATTTCCTTTTTAAAAAAAAATAAAGGTACAGCCCACTCTGGCTACATGATGTGATTAGACCTGGTGGATAGCAGCAACCTGTAACATATGGTACAAGTCATTAGTAGGATCAGATGTAGCTGGTGGTGGTGTTGTGACCTTTTGCTGCTCACACAAAACACAGAAAACCAATGTAACTGGGCTGCAAACACAACGGTAACCACTCTCTTTCTGGAAAGTTTCTTATCCTTAAGGATTTTAAGGATTAGCCTAACACCATACATGTAGTTCTGATGGTTTAGGTCTCCTGTTCTGACTGTAGTCAATGCAGAATCCTCGCAAAGATAGTAAAAGTAGTTTGTTTCATGAGAGAAAAATCAGAAGTCTGATCAGATTTTGTTCATTTCTATGAAACACTGGGTCAGATATTGTTTTTATCTTTCCCAGGGTACCACAAGAGACACATTTTGACGACAAAAAAACTGTTTGGGGATCTCCAGGACCTACTAAAGACATGATTTAATTGCATATTGATGTGATAACATGATAGGGTTGTTTTCCATTTTACCTTTGTAAAACTATTTGTACAAGAATAACCCACTCACAACTGTATACATAATACACACATACACACCCACACATCCACTTACACACACACACCCATCCTTGTACTTCTATCTTTGTGAGGACCGTCATTGACTTAATGCATTCCCTAGCCCCTTACCCTAACCTTAACCATCACAACTAAATGCCTAACCCTTACCCTCACCCTAACCATAACCTAATTCTAACCTAACCCTTAAAACCAAGTCTTAACCTTTAACCAGCCCTTTGAAGTTGTGAGGAGCAGCCAAAATGTCCTCACTTTCCAAAAATGTCCTCACTCTGTAGGTAAAAAACGTGTTTCAGTCCTCACTATGTAGCAAGTACAAATAAATTATGGCTTGGGTTAAAATGACTACTTTGTTAAGGTTAGAGGAGCTTCGACATAATGGTTAATAATTATCCTAAATAAACTGATTGATTCACCATTAACATTAACCTACAAAATCTCTGATGCCTTCAGCCTTGTGCATACATCTGCAGCACACTACTGCCAATGTCACCCTCCCTTTCATGTGTTATTAGTTTACTCTGTGTGTTATCGCTCTGTCATGCCAAATAGGTGTGCATTTCTTACTATTATTGTGCTTTTTTGAGGGCTGGTTCACCAATAACAACAATAACAACACATCTTTCCAGAATTAACATGTCTGCTACCCTGGATTTTTTTACTTAGTGTCCCCTGGAAACAGTTTCCGTTGTCGTCTGTGCTACTTGCTGTGTTTCTGTATTTGGTTGTGTTGTGTGTATTTGCTGCTTTTCTGTATTTGGTTGTTTTCTAAATGCTGCACATGTGTTGTCAAGTTGGTGAAGATGTTTTCTTAATTTGCTTGTGTTTTGTCTATTTGCATGTGTTTTCTTAACATCAGCAGGAGAACATAATTTTTCTGTGCCTTCCAAATCACTGTTAAACAGTAAATCTGTTTTATGATGTGACAACACTCTGATTAAGGTTTGGTTAGGTTTAGGCACAAAAACAACTGAGTTAGGTTCAGGGAAAGATCGTGGTTTGGGTTAAAATAAGTACTTTGTTAAGGTTAGGGAAACATTATAGCTTGGGTTAAAATTACTACTTTGTTAAGGTTAGAGGAGCCTCGCCATAATGGTTACGATAATAACCAAATGGTTAAGATTATGGAATGATCATGGTCATGCTATAAAAAAAACCAACGCTGACGGTAGGAAATGGGAAACAAACAGTGGTCTGTTGAGTTAAGGTCCGATGTTTTGTTGAGCTATCCTTTAAAAGTTGAATTGTTCTTCAGCAGTATATTACTTAATTTTTACAATGTGCAGGTGAGCAAATGAATTAAGGCCAGAAGTTAAGCCCATGTCCAGTTTATTTCTATAGCCAAATTTCACATATGGCACAACAAGAGCTGTATGTGAGGAAAACGGTTTGTAAAAATTTAGAGCAGAGGGGGTTTACAAACCTACAATAGGATTATAATAGGTTTTAATACTAGTGTAGGGACCACAACTACATGAATCCAATAAATGAACTCTAGTAAGTCAGATGAAAAGGTCCATGGAATAGGTCCATTAATAAGTCCATGTCAGATGTGGGAGGGGTTAGGGGAAAGGTGAAGTCATTGTCGGGGATCCTCACCCAATTTGTGGCATATTTCACTGTGTATTGATAACTGTCAGCCAACTGGTGTCATCTGGCTGACCTTAATGTCAATTTAGCTGTCTAGAAACACTAGGTACAATTTTGTTGTAATCAGTATTTGCCACTTTTCCATTGGTAATTTAGGCTTTAGTGACTTCACATGCTGGTAAAACATAAAATATAATGTTTTTGAGGAACTCCAAAAAGCAGAGTTATTTCCTTATGCACTGATGGATACGGACTAGAATAATGAAAATAGCACTACAAATCTAGATAGCAGACAGATAGTAAACTGTTGTTCCCTGACAATGCTATTCCAATGAAAAGTGTAAATATAACATATTTACTCTTTTTGATTATTACACCTAACAGGATATTACAGTCAAGAAAGGAAATTAATTGTGGCTGCTGTCTCTTGACAAGTTCAGAAAAGTGATGGCCTGATAGGCAAGTGGTAAATGAAAAACATTCAAAATACATTCAAACGATTTATTTCAAACTAAAATCCAGATTAAGATGTTTAATGTGTAATGGAATTGCATGCAGTTTTATGCTAAAGGAGCAGTGTGTAGGATTTAGTGGCATCTAACGGTGAAATTGCAGTTTGCAACCATTTGAATACCGCTCGCCTCACCCTCCCCTTCTAAGTGTGTAGGAGAAACTACGATGGCCACTCTTGCAGCAGTCAGCTGAGCTTTCTCTTAAATGTCTTAATAATTTCTAGAATTTCTGAAAAGGACATTTTCAGTTATTATTGTACAAGAAAAATTAATTAAAATAATTTATAGTAAGAGACAGTGAATTGTGCCCAATGCCAGACCAAAACTGATATTCAGTTTGTGGCTGAACAGTTGAAGCAGCTGAAATCAATATTTTTATATTAAAAATGGATCACATAACTCCTTCTATGTGAAAAGGGTACCTCATAGTGATGAACCCACATACTGTAGAATTATCATCTGACGCTGCCCTTCCCCTAAGCTCTACGGAGGTTTTAAGCCTCTTTTAGCTAATTGTTTTGGTTTTGTGGCCCTCAACTTTGTTTTGGTTCACTCTCACAGCTCTCATAGCATTATTTTCGCTGTGGGAGGCAGCTATTTTCAGTGAAAAAGCTCTAAAATCCACTGTACACTACCGGCTCAGCACCTAACAGCAGACAGACACAGTTAGCAACTAGCTGGTGAGAATAGTGCAGCATTCAGCAGCTAAACAGCTAGATATTTTCCTCAGGAGTTGGTGGAGACCAAAACAGAGCTAAAAGGAGAGTGAATATTGGACTTTTGGAGCACGACTCCAAATAATTGGCTGGATTGTTTGCTAACAAGTTCACTATACGAATTTAAAAAGTGATAATATTCCAGTGTTGTATTTATAGCTTGTTTCTGCAGCCCCAAGTGGTCAAATAGTCTGTTGTTTCCTGAAGACATGTTGTTGTTAAATTTTTTAAAACATATTTTCTTTGTCAGTCATTATACAGATGTTAATGCTATCAGTTACATTAATTGAGTAATGAGAGAGAAGAAGATGATATTTTAAGAATTTTTAACAAGGTAATTTTTTGTGCAAAAACCACATCAGTCACAAAGTAAGTAAGTAAATTGAGTATTTGTATACAACTTAAAACATGTCTGGAGGGGATTTTCAAATTTGGGAAAAAGAGCACTGGAATTGGATTGGTACTTAGGATCAGTAGATACCCTCAGTTGAGGGGGACAGAAAAAATTGTATTGATGCATCCCTACCTTTGATGTGTTTGGACGACATGCAGTACAACCTTATTTTTTTGATACTCAGACTTTTTTAGAGACACTGGATGCAGTATGCCTTTCTGTTCCTTAGTCTGCTGCACCTGCTGTGTGTGGCTCCACTGTAGACTTTCTATCATTTCACACTGTGACGTTAATCTGCAGGAAAGATGGCACAGAGTATAGACGCAACAGTCATTGACCCTGCTGTAATGCATGTGCATAAAGAGAATGCATCTCCAATATCATGTCCATTTGTAACTCAAACAGATTGTACAAATGTTTCAGTCTGGATGTAAAATGCTTGTTTTTACTAGTTATAAAGAAGTAAGTATGTCAGATGACATATGTGGGCGGTGGCTACACATGTCATCTCGGTATAATTGTTTCTGTTATAGATCTGAACTGATCTGGATGTACCTGCATATTGTGCTTACTAGATATATTTACATTTGTGTCTGCATCCAGCATCTGACTACATTACTCTGACATACATTATGGTCAGATTGTGTACTGACCACACAGGACACAATGTGAGCCTAGTGAGATAAGGTGATACAGGTTGAATGATGCATTATTGCAGCCACTGACCCACAGTTGCAGTCACTGACACCTCACCCCAGTTCACTCCTCTGTGGCGGGGTCAACAGGGGAAGGCATGCAGGTGTACAGAGCAAATATCTTTTTCTACAAAAAAGGAAATTTCACAGTCCTTATTTTTCAGATAAAATATACCGTGTTACTGTATGTGTATAAATTGAATTTATTCCAGTCACTTGGGTGAATAAGGGTTAAAAGCATGGGTGAGCTTGACTCTTAAAGAATGCACAGTCAACAACAGTATTGAACTGAGTGAGAGAAAGAGAGATGATGCTTGTGGATTAAGTGTGGTGTGTTAAATGGCAGTAAATGGTTTTATAGTATGTTATTATGGAGCCATTCTAAAGATGTTGGGATGCCAAAGCAAAGAAATATAGTGGAGGTTATACTTAGAGGCTTTACTGTCCATTGACTCTGTGTTACATTAGAGCTGGAGTTTACAGAAAGTAAGCAAAACTGCATTTAGATGCTATTCATAAATCCAACTAACTTTCCCTCACTGGTTTAGTCTAACAGCATCAATGGAAGTAACAAATACTTATACATTTATGTACAGTGTCACTTATGTTCCTGTACTTGCACCTGGCATCTACAACACAGTGGGAGTAATGATAAATGGACTGTACTTGTATAGCGCCTTTCTACTCTTCCGACCACTCAAAGCACACTACCTGTCACATTCACCCCATTCACACACTGATGCCAGATGTTAACTGCTCATCAGTCCAAAGAAACTAACTAGTCATTCACACACTGAAGGCAGAGTGCTCAGGGGTCAGTGTCAGTGAAAAAGCTAAAGCACTTACAGCCATTACTTTTGCCTCACATTTAAATGTCACAGTCAGGAATGTGAGAAAGGATTATGATGATGATAATGATGATGAACAACATCACTATTCCACAGAAAACTGATACCCTCTCCTATACAGCCTGCCTGATTTATAGACAAGCTCTGTGAGAATTCAAAGATAAACTTTTCCCCAAACATCCTGTCTTTGGGGTCATAAAACAACCCCTGCCAGGACGCCAATAAAAGTTATGTGACAGTGAGCCAAATAGTGACCCTCACTAATCCCCCCAAGTGATGATATCTGGACTTCATCAATAAAGGGAAGAAACCAACTTTGCAATTCAGTCAAATGTACATTAATTGATATACCATGTTTAATTAATGTTATAGGAATAATGTGAAGTTTTATTTCAACATGCTGATTTTGATACAGGAACTGAACTAATCCAGAAATGAGATGTAAATTGGAATATCAAATGTTACACCTAATGTGACTCTGCTAGGGGGTTGGTTCTTCCCCTTTCTTCTGCATGCCTCTCAGAGGCAAACGAAATACATGACTGTGAAGAATATGGACATAACACTGACCTGTATTGATTTTATTTTACTTTCTCATTTGCTGTTATAAGTGTATATATATATATATATATATATACCCTAGTCAGAGGGGTTACATGCACAGGATGTGGGATGAATGGTTACTTCGAAACCCACAATCAAGGCTTACGGCGAAGCAACTAGTAGCTCAGTGTTCCAACATCCACAAGCGGCAACTGCTATCACAACTTGAGATTGACGAGGTACAACACAAATGCTACGGCAAGGGGGAGCCAGGACTACAGGTCAGAGGGGAGCAACCAGCAGCTCCCCAACCAGAGATTGGGCACGAAGCCCCAAGAGAAATCACGCTGAACGAGGCAGCGACTGACCTGAAAGATAAGATCATGGCGAGGATGAATACAAGGCAACCCGATGCCAACTACAACGGCTAAGTGAAGTACCATCAGAAAGTCTCCTAGAAGATGTGAATGCAGCATTGAGAGCGATCCCTACCACAACCATCACTGAAACCAATGAGCTGATATACGCCTCAGCAGCAGTGATCCTAGAGATGCTTGGCTACAAGAGCAACCATGGGAGCCATGAGAGACAATACCCACCATGGAAACGAAGGTTGGAGGCAAAAATCAAGGAGGCCCGGAGAGAAGTGAGCCAACTGACAGAGGCTGAGAGAGGTGCAATGAGAAAGCAAGTACCCAAGAAGTACAACCAGATGCCCATACCTGAAGCACTCGAAACTGCCAAACAAAGGCTCCAAGCCTCGGCCAGCCGCCTAAAGAGATACACGAGAGATAATGAAGCCAAAAGAATAAACCGGCTGTTCGCAACTCAACCTGCGAAAGTGTACGCTCAATGGCAGGGTAATAACAGCAGAGCAGACCCACCAAGGCTGGAAACGGAACAGTACTGGAAAAGTATATGGGAAAGGGAGGCATCACACAACAGCGATGCACAGTGGCTGGCCGCCCTGAGAAAGGACCACAGCAACCTCCCTGAACAGAATCCAGTCACCATCACAGCGGCAGACATCCAAGAAAGAGTCTCAGGTATGAAGAACTGGACAGCACCGGGCCCTGACAGGATCCACACCTACTGGCTAAAGAAGCTCACTGCACTCCATGAGCGCCTAGCAGCACAAATGAACCAGCTGCTAAGAGATGGGACGCACCCTGAATGGCTTACCGAAGGGCGCACAATCCTGATCCTGAAGGATCCCGCAAAGGGCACAGTCCCATCCAACTATCGGCCAATAACCTGTCTCTCCACAACATGGAAGCTCATGTCAGGCATCATCGCGGCTAAGATAAGTGGACACATGGATCAATACATGAGCAAAGCACAGAAGGGCATTGGCAGAGGAACCCGAGGAGCCAAACACCAACTCCTGGTTGACAGAACAGTCACCCAAGACTGCAGAGCCCGACACACCAACCTGTGCACTGCCTGGATTGATTACAAGAAAGCATATGACTCAATGCCGCACACATGGATCACTGAATGCTTAGAGATGTACAACATCAACAGGACTCTAAGAGACTTCATTGCGAACTCGATGAGGATGTGGAAAACCACCCTTGAGGCCAATGGCAAGCCACTTGCACAAGTATCCATCAAATGTGGCATATACCAAGGAGATGCTCTGTCCCCACTGCTGTTCTGCATAGGACTGAACCCCCTCAGCCAAATAATCAACAAGACTGGCTATGGATACCGACTCAGGAACGGGGCCACCATCAGTCACCTCCTCTACATGGATGACATCAAGCTATACGCTAAGAGCGAGCGGGACATCGACTCACTGATCCACACCACCAGGATCTACAGCTTTGACATTGGGATGTCATTCGGGCTTGAGAAGTGCAGTCGAATGGTGACAAAGAGAGGGAAGGTAGTCCACACAGAAGGGGTCTCACTCCCAGAAGGAACAATAGCAGACATTGAGGATGGTTACAAGTACCTTGGAATACCACAGGCAAATGGCAACCTCGAAGAGGCAACAAGGAAGACGGCAACGGCCAAATACCTCCAACGAGTAAGGCAAGTCCTAAGAAGTCAGCTCAATGGCAAGAACAAGGCCCAGGCAATAAACAGCTACGCCCTGCCAGTGATCAGATACCCTGCGGGATATATAATAAGGTGGCCAAAGGAAGAGATACAGACCACAGACGTTAAGACGCGAAAGCTCCTCACCATGCATGGAGGGTTCCATCCCAAATCCAGCACCCTGAGACTGTACGCTAGCCGTAAGGAAGGTGGCCGTGGACTAGTGAGTGTGTGAGCCACTATCCAAGATGAAACATCCAAGATCCACAAGTACATCCAAGATAAGGCCCCAACAGATGACGTGCTCAGGGAATGTCTCAGGCAATGGGGAACAGAGGAAGACGTGCTGGAGGAAGGACCATCATGGGAGGACAAACCCCTACACGGGATGTACCACCGGAACATAACTGAAGTGGCTGATATCAAGAAGTCCTACCAATGGCTAGAGCGGGCTGGATTGAAGGACAGCACAGAGGCACTCATCATGGCTGCACAGGAGCAGGCCCTGAGCACCAGAGCAATAGAGGCCCAGATCTACCACACCAGACAAGACCCAAGGTGTAGGCTGTGCAAAGAGGCCCCTGAGACAATCCAGCACATAACTGCAGGGTGTAAGATGCTGGCAGGAAAAGCATACATGGAGCGCCATAACCAAGTAGCTGGCATAGTGTACAGGAACATCTGCACTGAGTATGGACTGGAAACCCGAGGTCAAAGTGGGAAACACCTCCAAAGGTGGTAGAGAATGACCGAGCCAAGATCCTGTGGGACTTCCAGATCCAGACTGACAGAATGGTAATGGCGAACCAGCCTGACATCGTGGTGGTTGACAAACAGCAGAGGAAAGCCGTTGTGGTTGACGTGGCGATACCAAGTGATGGCAACATCAGGAAAAAGGAACATGAGAAATTAGAGAAGTACCAAGGGCTCAGAGAAGAGCTGGAGAAGGCCTGGAAGGTGAAGGCAACAGTGGTACCCGTGGTCATCGGAGCACTCGGGGCAGTGACCCCAAACTGGAGAAGTGGCTACAGCAGATCCCTGGAAGAACACCAGACATCTCGGTCCAGAAGAGTGCAGTACTGGGAACAGCAAAGATACTGCAAGAGAACCCTCAAGCTCCCAGGCCTCTGGTAGAGGACCCGAGCTTGAAGGATGAGACCACCCAGCGGAGGGTGAAGGACAAAGTTTTTTTTTTTTTTATATGTGTATATGTATATATGTATATATATATGTGTGTGTATATATGTGTATATATGTATGTATGTATATATATATATATATATATATATATATATATATATATATATATATATATATATGTATGTATATATGTATGTATAGGAACATATGTATGTGTATTAATAACAACAGATAATATAGTAACATGATTTTATAACATTTTCCTGGGTTACCAGTCTATTACTCATAAGGATGATATTCTGTCATTCATATAATATGTGTTTAGTGTCTTTCAGCAACTAATGAGAGTTCTAATATGGAAGCATTTAAATGGTAACAAACAATTGATTCTTTAGGAAGAAATTAGTACAGGAAAATAATTAAGACAGAAAAGATCTGGGGTGGGAGTGAAGTGTTGTGCCGATGACATCACATTGGCCCTCCCTGGACAGAAGACTACTACAACAGAGAAAGCCCAAACAAGTCGTCTTCTCTGCTCTTCAAGCTGCTCTCCTCTTCAATACTTTGTAGACCCTTAAAGTTCTGCTCTCTTGCCTTCTGCCCTTTTCTGCATGGGTCTCCTTCAACTCTGCGGTCCATGCTTCTCTTCAGACACCGGGTGGGCCCAGGAGAATCAACTGAATTCTGAGCCACACAGAACATGCTGATGGCCGACGTCCAATATTATTATCATAACATGACGAAGTTAGAACTAAACGAACTGTGAGTTAATCAAAATCTGAAAGCTACAGAACACCCAGCTAAGTGGGTACGCAAGATGTGATCCACCTTCCAAGTCAATTGACTCAAGCCGAGTTGCACCACAGGACCGACGATAGCGAAAAAGCCAGAGTTCTTGTGGGCTCCACAAGATGAATCACTGGTCGAACTGCGCATGGTACTCAGCGCATCCAAACATGCCGAGCTCCTCGATTGCGCCTCCCTTCTAGCACAACTTGTCCCCTGGCTACCAGGTGAAAACATTACTTTTCCTGTTTTATATTTGGGTTAATGCTAAATCGGTTACTAACAAGTAATTTAGTGTGAGGTCAGGAATAGAATCTCCCATGGAATCGTAAAATATTTCACAAGTGCTTCGCAAAACTTCTCTCAGTTGCTGAATGGTGCATAAAGGGTGATTTTCACTGGTTTAATGCCAAAATTACACACTGGTCCTCTATCATTGATCAATTATTCATCACTCTATTTATAACATTCATGGCTGCATTTATCCATTCGTTTGTGTGCCTAGTAGTTATTAGTTGTGTGTGTGTGTGTTAGTTGTGTGTGTAATAAATGTTTCACATATAAAGATAATTGCCTTTGGTTTCTGTAACTTACATTCAGTCCCTTTATGTATCCGTTCTCTGTTTTACCTCTTGCTGCCTGATTTCAGGTTAATTCCCTCACAAAGCTAATTTTTGCATTATCTCCTGACTGATCAAGAGAAATGGCTTAGTGTAAAACTGAGCCAAATTTTAACTACATGTTAAATGGTGGAGAATGTTAATTAATTAATTGCTGCTGCGTCATATTCACTATAAATTGATACAGAATGCAGGCAGAAACACATAGATTTCCTAAAGAAACAAGTATGAACAACAAAATTCAAATTTTTCTACTTGACAATTCAAATATTAGTTTTTTGATGTCAATATAAGAGAGACAGAACACAGGATGAGTGGATGACCAGAGACTAACAAACTGAGATTGCACTGGATGATTGTGCAGGTGTTAATATTCAAAATGACTGTGAAAGCACTCATACTTGCACACACTAACACACTTTTTGAGGTGTGTTTGACTGTGTGCATGTACCCTGTTATGGTACACAGAGACTGGACCCAAAAGCATGACTAGCACAGAAGGAATTGAAGTATTTAGGTTTGGTTTATTTGTAAAACATAAGGAGTAACCAGGTGTGTGAGTAATCGCCGTGACCTGGTGGACTGAGCGAAGACAGCGGGCTGGCAGGAGGCTGGTGAGAGCAGGCAGGTGGAGCGAGGACAGCAGGCTGAGGTGGAGCAGCGGAGGATCCGTGGTGAGATCTTTCTGGAAAGCCGATGAGTAATTTGGAAGCAGGTGAGAGGAATGAACCACTTGGGTAAACGGACAATCTGGCGAATACTGGTGAGAAGAGCCGTGTAGACATACTGGAAGGTGTTGATTGGTGGATGGAGAGCAGGTGAGCAGCAGCAGATGAGTAGCAGGAGTGTCAGTCTCAGATTGGAAGTTCACCGGAGGCCGCTCCCCGCCAGCACGCACGCACGCACGTACACACACACACACACAGACAAAAACAGGAGGGGAACCAACAAGGGACAAACAGAGACATTAGGAATGGTACAGCTGTACCATGACAGTACCACCCCTCAATGGGAGCCCCCTGGCGACCCACCAGATCTGTCAGGATGTAGCCGGTGGAAGTCCTTGATTAGCTGATTGTCCATGATGAATGATCGGGGAATCCAAGAGCGTTCCTCTGGCCATATCTCTCCCAGTCCACGAGGTACTGGAGACGCCTGCCTCGGTGACGCACGTCCAGCAGCCATTGGCTACTTCTCTTAACTGAGAACTAAGATGTGCTAACGTGGTGTGGTAAGCGTATTGTCTCATTTCCGGTCACCGGTGTTTGTGTGTTACTAGTAGCGTATATTTGCTGCTCTAGCTCATCACAGTTAATTTTGATTCATTATTCAATTGTCAATTATAGTGACTATTATACATCTAAACGTACATTTACCCTCAAGCACTCATAGCTCTCTTCTTTTAACAATTTTCTCACTAAATCCCACAGTTTACACGCTATTAATTTTTGCTAGCTACCGTTCTTTATCTTAGCAGCTAGCAATGGCTTCTCTCTCTCCCTCTCACTCTCCTGCTCTCTTCTGCTCGGTGTGTCAAATGTTTAGCTATTCCTCTGCCTCTTTTAGTGATAATGGGAAATGTAATAAATGTAGTTTATTTGTAGCATTGGAGGTGAGGCTTAGTGAATTGCAAACGCGGTTCCGCACCATGGGAACTCAATCATTAGCTGCTGTAGTTAGCCAGCCCCCAGTAGCAGGTGCAGACCGACCAGAGGTAGCTCCTGTTAGCCATCTCCCGGCAGCTCCAGGGAGGATGGGTGACTGTCTGAAGGAAGCCCTAAGCAGAAGCCCATGGTTCACCACCAACCTGTTCATGTTTCTAACAAGTTCTTCCCACTCAGCGACACACTAGTTGAGAAACCAACTCTGATTATTGGCAGCTCCATTTTGAGAAACATGAAGTTAGCGACACCAGCGACCATAGTCAAATGTATTCCTGGGGCCAGAGTGGGCAATGTTGAATCCTATTTAAAACTGCTGGCTATAGATAAACGTAAATACACTGAGATTGTTATTCAAGTTGGTGGTAACGATTCCTGATTACGCCAATTGGAGGTCATTAAAGTTAATGTTGAGTCGGTGTGTACATATGCAAAATCAATGTCGGACTACATAGTTTTCTCTGGGCCACTGCCAAACCTGACTAGTGATGACATGTTTAACTGCATGTCTTCATTCTGCCGCTGGCTGACGAGCTGGTGTCCAGTAAACGATGTGGCCTTTGTAGATAATTGGTGGACTTTTTGGGGAAGACCTGGTCTTATTTTGAGAGACAGCATTCATCCCACTTTGGATGGAGCATCTTTTATGTCCAGAAATCAGAATCATGACCAGGAAGCAGAGGTGCAGTTCTACATGCTTCTCTGCGCTTCCAGAGCAGTTACCCACCCAAAACTCCTTAGTGACAGTGTTTCCCCCCCCGACCACTTAAATTAATAAAATCAAAAGTTAACAGAAGGAGTTATACATAAAAACTTAAACATAAATGCTGAAACAGCACAACAAAATAGGACAATTAAATGTGGACTCTTAAACATCAGATCTTTGTTATCTAAAGCTGTACTAGTGAACGATTTACTTATTTTGTCTTACTGAAACCTGGCTGGGTCATGAAGAATATATTAGCATAAATGAATGAAGGAGTTAAGCCTATTAATCAACCCTAAACCTAATCTAAATTATAACTCATTCAAAAGCCTTGTTCTTAGTCTTTCACACCCAACCTGGAAAACACGACAGCCAATTCTATTTGTTATAGTGTATCACACTCCTGGTCCTTATTCTGAAATTTTATCTGAATTCTCAGAGTTTTTATCAAGTTTAGTCCTTAAAACAGATAAAGTAATTATTGTAGGTGATTTCAATATTCATGTGGACGTTGAAAATGATAGCCTTAGTACTGTGTTTATCTCATTATTAGATCTGTACGGCTTTTGTCATAGTGTACATAAACCCACTCACTGTTTTAACCACACCCACAACCTTGTTCTGGTTTATGGCATTGAAATTTAACATTTAATAGTCTTTCCATGGAATCCTTCATTATTGGACCATTATTTAATAACTTTTGAACTCCTATCACTGGACTACACGCCATTAGGCAAAAACTACTACTCTAGATGTCTATCTGATAGTTCTGTAGCTAAATTTAAGGAAGTGATCCAATCTGCATTTAATTCTATACTATGTCTCGATATAACAGAGTACTTCTTTGCTAATTTCAGGCCCTCCCAAAATGACCATCATGTTGATAGCGCTGCAGGCTCACTGCGAACGACACTCGATTCTATCGTTAAAGAAGATAATAAAACAAAGAAAGTTAGCTCCATGGTATAACCCCCAAACCCGCAAATTAAAGCAAATATCGCAAAAACTTGAAAGGAAATGGTGTTCTAACAACCTGGAAGAATCTAATTTAGTCTGGCAAGATAGTCATAAAACATATAGGAAGGCCACCCGTAATACCAGAGCTGCCTACTACTCATCATTAATAGAGGAAAATATAAACAACCCCAGGTTTCTTTTCAGCACTGTAGCCAGGCTGACAGAGAATCACAGCTCTATTGAGCCATGTATTACACTCAGTAGTAACAACTTCATGAGCTTCTTTAATAATACAATCTTAACTACTATATATAGAAAAAAATCATCACGTCCTGCCCTCAACCAGTACTGATTTATCTTCAAACACAGGAACCTTAGAAACAGCTGTAAAACCTGATATATATTTTGACTGATTTGCTCCTATTGACTTTAACTAACTTCGACAATAAATTCATCTAAGCCATCAACCTGTCTCTTTGATCCCATTCCAACTAGGCTTTGGGTTCGGGAGGCAGACACCATCTCCACATTTAAGAGTAGGCTTAAGACTTTCCTCTTTGATAAAGCTTATAGTTAGAGCTGGCTTGGGTGAGTCCTGAACCATCCCTTAGTTATGCTGCGGCCTAGACCAGGGGTTCCCAAACTTTTCAGACCGCGACCCTCAATATTAGACTGCTAACGATTTCATTTTTGATCAAATTTAGATCTCAAAATAGACGATCGCTGTTTAGCAAGACACTAAATGTGCATCTAGCTAGCGCATGTTGTTGTGCTGTAAATTGTGATTGACGCTGTCACTTAACTGTCGTAATTAATCAGATCAAACAAAGTTTTATTTCCAGTTTATTTTAATTATCATAAATTTATACTCGCATCATTACAACCTTTTTTAACATATAAAAAAATAAAAAATAAATAAAGTTTCTGGAAATCATCTTGCGACCCCCCCACCCTCCACTCCCCCACTTTGGGAACTGCTGGCCTAGACTGCCAGTAGACTTCCCATGATGCACCTCTTTCCTCTCTCCTTCTCTCCCTCTCCATCTGTATGCATTGTTATCCCATTAATGCATGTTACTAACTCGACATCTTCTCTCTCCCGTAGTTTTGTGCTTTCTCGTTTCTCTCCTCTCTCCTTTCCTGCTGCTTTCAGCAGGTATTTCTACCTGCTCGACAACTGCTACTACAGTTGTTGTCATTGGCTCTGTAACTATTATTGTCATTATTATTCCTATGACTGTCATTCCTATTATTATTATTATTATTAACTTATTAATATTACCACTACCATTACATTATTACTATTTTAAAATTCTCTCTCTCTCTCTCTCTCTCTCTCTGGAAGTTTTTCCTTGCCACTGTCGCAAAGTGCTTGGTCATGGTGGGATTTGTTGGGTTTCTGTAAATAATATTATCAAGAGTATGGTTTAGACCTGCTCTATAGGAAAAGTGCAATGAGATAACTTCTGTTATGAATTGGCGCTCATCGATGATCCGGACGGGTGGAGGGGAGCTGGACGGCGGGCACAAAGGGCTGGAAGACACCAGACACCACCTAAGGAGGCTTTGAAAGGTGACTAACCTGTGGCTGCGCTAGTTAGCGCGCTGTGCGCATATTCTACCCAGGTCCGATGGGAGCTCCAGGATTTGGGATTGGTGGCTGCCACACAGCGCAGGGCGGCCTCTACAGCACAGCGTGCGATTAATACCTGGGTGACAGGCAAATTTAGAAGTGTACCCCCATTGAAGCACATGGGAACGTGCAGTGTCAGGGACAAACAGATGGTCGGGTAGTCCATTACCTGGATCAGGTTAGGATTGCTGGGCCTCCCTCAGCTAGGCCTCAATCAAGCAGGTGACAGCAACAATGATGCATGAAGATGGTGCCCAGATTAGGAGAGGAGTCTTCGGCCATGTATTGGCGAGAGAAGTTTGATGTTTCTTGACTCTGGCCTGTAGGTTAAGGAATAGTTGAATCGGCCAAAGAACAGGGCCCACTGGGCTTGTCGAGGGTTTAGCCTTTTTGCAGATTGAATGTAGGCCAGGTTCTTGTGGTCAGTCCACACTGCAAATGGAAACTCCAACTCCTCCAGCCAGTGTCTCCATTCCTCCAGTGGCAGCTTGACCACGAGGAGCTCTCTCTTGCCCACATCATAATTGCGTTCAGCTGGAGTAAGTCGACGGGAGAAGAAAGTGCAGGGATGGAGTTCTTGGTCGGCGCTGGAATGCTGAGAGAGCACCGCCACCACTTCAGTGTCCAATGCATCCACTTCTACAATAAACTGCCGGGAGGAGTCAGGTTGAGTGAGGATGGGTGCTGAAGAAAAGAGGTCCTTGAGTCTGGTGAATGCAAGGTCTGCTTACAGGGTCCAGATGTATGGAGCCAACGAGGAGGCGAGTTTGGTTAGGGGTGCCGCAACCCTGCTGTAATTGCAGAACACAAACCGATTGAGGAAATCCCTGAGAACGTCATTTATCAATGCCTGGAAGACTGCAGGTGTGTTGATAAGACCAAACGGCAAAACCTGGTATTCGTAGTGGCCTACGGGTGTGTTAAACGGCGTCTTCCACTCGTGTCCCTCGCGAATCCTGACCAGGTAGTAGGCATTTCTGAGGTTGAGCTTAGTGAAGATGATGGCTCCCGTTAGCGGCTCAAAAGCAGCATTAATCAGGGGAAGAGGATACTTGATCTTCACTGTTCACTGTTCACTTGTTCAAGCCTCGATAGTCGATGCAGGGAGGAAGAGATTTGTCCTTCTTGGTCACAAAGAAAAACCCTGCCCTGGCTGGAGAGTATGATCTTGCAGGAGACTAGTGAGAGCAGGCAGGCGGAGCAAGGACAGAGTACTGAGGTGGAGCAGCAGAGGATCCGTGGTGAGATCTTTTGGGAAAGCCGGTGAGTAACTTGGAGGCAGGTGAAAGGAATGAACCACTTGGGTAAACGGACGATCTGACGAAGACTGGTGAGAAGAGCCGGGTAGATATACTGCAAGGTGTTGATTAGTGGATGGAGAGCAGGTGAGCAGCAGCAGATGAGTAGCAGGTGTGTCAGTCTCTGATTGGAAGTTCACCGGAGGCCGCGCCCTGCCAGCAGACACACACACACACACACACACACACACATACATACAGACAAACACAGGAGGGGAACCACCAGGGGACAAACAGACAGATACACTAGGAATGGTACAACTGTACCATGACATACACATATAGGTTTATGCTTGTAGGCACACATGCCAGAGTTTAGTGTAGTTAAGAAAATAGTGCAGCCAAAACAGTGAAGGCAAAAAAGGCATTTATCGAATAGCTCATCTTAAATTATGTGCTGATATCCATGTCAACGACAGTGGGGGAAATTGACTTCCAAAACTGCAGAAGTGAAGGCATAGAACATATGGTGGTTGTCATCTAACATGCAGTTAGACGGTGGGTTTTTCCTAAAGTTCTGTCTGAAGAAGTTGTTTGCTGCACCACTACTCCACCCTTGAGAGGAGAGAAATGCCATATCAGTAATACAAGACAGATGCAGAGTAAGTTCTACCTCGGTTGCTGTATTGTAGTAATGATTTATTGATGTAGGCATACTACCCCACAGTTATGCATACATTTTGGACTAACCTGAAGTCCTGATTTGATGAAAAAAAAACCCCAAAATGTATTAAAAAACATCTTTTTCACTCAGCATGAAATGTCATTCCTGACCTTTCATTTTTGAAATGGCAGTTTGAGAAAACAACAAGCATTCAACATTAACACGTGGTCTTCATTAGGAGTTTTTCTACTGACTTGGCATGTCAGCCGAACCACCTGCATGAGCAAACTCCATCTGTTGATGAAGACAATGTGATACAGTTGCAAGCTCCAGGAAAAAGCTAGTAGGTGGACCTTGAGTTGGGATTTTGTTAAATAAATGTGAATATTTAACCTGCTTTTGTATGGATGGATGGAATGTACTGTGTATTACATAACTCTTTTAGATTTTGATACCAATACAACAAAACGCAGTAGAAAACTGTAGCAAAGTAGATATACTGTAGAAATACTGCATATAAAGATGAATGAATGTACAGAATGAACAATAAACCTATATGAAGTATGTATAATATGAAGGAATGTAATTATGATATGTATAATATGAACAATATCTAATATACAAAATGTAGTGTGAGTGAATGCAGCTATGATTATGTCAGTAATGTAACTCTGACATGTACAGTATGGACAGAACCACTAAATAGTTTGTGCAGTACAATGAGTGTACAGTAGATACTGCATGATATGTACAAAGAGTGAAAACAAGTACGTAGTACTTGTACGCATTTACAGTGTAAAAAGATGCCACTATGTACAGTTAAACATGATCTGAGTCTAGGCTGAATAACCAGTCTTGTGGAGGGGCCCTGTGAAAAGGTTGCTCCTCTCCCTTTTCACTAGGCCCTGTTTTCCAACAATATTTATTAGTCAGTTTACACAAATAGCAGAACATAAGTTTAAGTTGTGTAGTTTGTATTTCACAACGGTATGTTCTGTTAGTTCAGCCTTGCTGTGATAATGTATGTATTTTGTTAGTGTTTTGTGATATTGGGGCAGATTACCTCCTTAATCATTGACAGTGAAAACAGGTGTGCATCATTAGGTGCTCTAGCAGTGAGTGACTGGGCACTGTCAAGTTGAGGGACCAAGGGTGAAACTGTTATGTAGTAAATAATATTCTGTTAAGTTGGTGCACTCATGTCTGTGCCCATAGATACAGTAGATTGTCAGCAGTAACAGAGTCATCATATATTAATGTGTTTGTTTTTCTATATTCTTTAAAAGCTTTGTATCTGTCTAGCCCACCCTATGGTAACCTGAGCAGATGCTAGGTTCAAGTTAGGTGAGACTGACAAGGTAAAAAGCCAGTCACTGGTCTATGTGGCAGCTTGCTGTGAAGCTGCATGTTTTAGGTGTTGTTTTTTTTTCTCTTTTAATTTTAAGTTATTTTTGTTGAATTTCCGCTTCTTGTGCAATAATATTTGTGTTTAAATGTACTCTTGCCTTCCAACGTGCTTTTTCAACATCCCCTTTAAAGTTTTCTAGTGCCATACAACATCTACTGCCCTTTAAATGGGGTGGTGAGTGGAGTTAAAATGTAATTTAAGTATTTTTTCAGTATATATTATGCTTACATGGTGCATTTTACTGAATCAAATTGTTCTTACTCAAGAGTGAACTGTGAACTTATGTTAACTCCGGGAGTGAGTTAAACAGGGGCCCACAGCTACGTAATGCAATGTATTCATTACATATATGTAACAAGCCTTGTGTAGTACATTAATAAAAGGCCCAGACCATTATTCACATTAAATAGTGAATGAATTCTCACCATCTTTGTTTATGTCTGAGCATGAACATTACATCATACAACAGTCAGAGTAAGGGAGGAGTCAGCAGACATCAATTGAATCAACATGTGAACTTCCTCTAGTTGTGTGATGTTACAGAACATCCTGAAACATGTAGCATAAGCAGCTGTTATTACAACGGCTGCTGCTGAAGTAGTGACGCGGTACAAATGCAGGATGGAGGACTGTTGGCCACCCCTGCTAATGGTAAGATAGATGCATAATGAGGAGCTTTTGCTGTCTCAGTTGTAATAATGCAGACTGGATGAAGGATATTGTAGTTCTCTGTAGCCCCAGTGCAGGTTTTAGCCAGAAGGCAGCCATCAGATCAGGGTTTTTGGAACTTAAACATGTACAGTATAGTCTGCTGCTGTAATCTAACCAGTGTAAGATGAATCCTGGATATGCATCATATAGATCATACCTATATTTTCCCTCCTAACTGTAGCTTAGCCTGTACATAGAGGCTGATATATTTTTCTAGAAATGCCGTGCTTCACATTACACTCACATCTCAACAGTATGACTGCTCATCAGTCATTGTTCTCTCTTGGCCATTATCAGTTTGTAATAGTAGTTAAGTAGGAGCATTTGAGTGTCACCTCTTGTAACATGGTCTGGAAGCCTGTAAGAGTAAATCCTGACTTTGGTTTCCTCTTTTTGTTGGCCACGCTAATAAAACTGCTGTCATGTTGATACGAGCAGTGTATACGAGCAACCTTGAACTCAATGAGAGTTCAAGGTTGAAGGGTGCAATCTTTATCATTTTAATTTCATAATGTGATCTTGAAAAGCAAAAGCCATTTCACATTGTATCTCTGGTTAAGGGCTATTGATATAATAATATTGTGTAGACTACAACACAGTGTCACACCATTTTCATCTCACTGCTCTTGAACATGCCAATAGCAGTATATGCATGCAAGTAAATGTAAATGTACTCAATTGACTCTGTAATGACAGATAGTGCTAGATTTTAATCACTGACACGATCACCATTAGTTAAATTATGACAAAAAGGAAATTACTTATAGGAACAGGATGCATTTGTGGTTTAAACAGGAAGTCAATGTGTTTCTTTACTTTCGATTCTCTCTGTCTCAACCACACAGAACAGTTTAAATTAAGCTGTGCTAGGTGAATAATGGTTACATGATTTTGTTTTGAATAATGAATCCTAATAACATTGGTGATCCCCTGACTTTTCTGCTAGTTCCTCTGTTAGGTTTGTAGTTTTTAGTGAAATATCTAAAAAAAAACATTGGGTTGGCTACATTTTAATGTAAAGGAATGCCATGGCATTTGGTACAGACATTCATATTCTCCTCAAAAAAAAAATTCTTTGGGCCCTCTGCAGACTACTCAGTGGTTAAACTGTGATTTGTGTAATATACTGGTAGCTTTAGTCTTGTTAAGCTCTGAACAGTGGTGCCAGATTGGGTGGTTTTCTGCACAATTGGGCTACATTCTATTTAACTAAGCAGGTAAAAATAGTTTTGGGTGGCTTGTGATAATTTAGGCTACTTAGATCTAGAAGACTGGAAGTGTGTCCTAGAACTGATTGTATGTAATGTAAGTAACTATTGTTTCTCTTGCTTATATTCAGCTATATATAAATAACTGCAGTGCCAAATATATATATATATATATTATGTATCCTAAATGAATGGGCTACTTTTATGTCGACTGGACGGGTTCTAGGCTTTGATTGGGCTCCTTTTTTGTCAATCAAATCTGGCAACACTGGCTCTGAAAGGAATCATACTGCATTATATCCATCACATCAAAGAAGCATCACAGTGATTGGACCAAATATAATATACAATAAAATGTTTCTAATCTCTAATAAACTAAAATAAATAATAAAATAAATTATTCTGTGTTCCACAGTGACCAAATTAAACTGGACTACCCAATCAGAGAAGACAAATACTCAACCCAATGAGACAAGTTTAAGCCATCGCTGAATGCTCAACCAACATGAAGATGTGTGTGTGTGTGTGTGTGTGTGTGTGTGTGTGTGTGTTACATGTATGTGTGAACATATCTGAAAATATTAATTTGAGTGTGTGAAGTAGCTTGAGTGTGAGTGGGGTGTGATGTGTGTTCACCATGTCTGAGGAGGACGTGATTAACTGCACCATCAGCCATGAAATTCACCAGTACCTTTTCTCCTGTGTGTATATCCTCGTACTATTGGTAAGTGTGTTTACATCTTGAATACCTGAACATAACTGTTGAGGTGTCTGAATGATTGATTGATGAAATGATTTGTTTCTAAATTGAGGTCAGTGTGATGTCATGTCTCAAGCTCTAGAAAGCCTAGTTCCTCCTTGAATACACAATATGGTAGCATTGATGCTTAAAGAACAAGCTAAGTTAATGTGTGCAAATTGCAGCATTAGCAGTCTTTGTAGGTGGACATTTTTGATAGTTTTTAGTTCATGAGGTGTGATGTGGGGCAGTGCACAGTGTCACATCACAGCAAAAAGGTTCTGGGTTTAAACCTAGACCTTATGGGCCTCCTCTGGGTGCCCCTGTGTCCACCCACAATCATGCCGGTTAGGCAGTGGCGTGTGGTCCATTAAGGGCACTGCGGCACCGCCCCTCCTGCAATTCCAACTGTGAAATACATACACTACCCCTCAAAAGTTTGGAGTCACCTGTTATATTGATATTTTTCTTCTTTCCTTCAATAATGGCTATTTTAACATAGATAAAAACAGTGTAATTATACACCAAATGTCTTATTTACATTTACAAGAGTTTTAGAATAATTAAATTATTAAAACGTTAAGTTGATATCCCCAAAGTGTTGCACGATGGGAGAATACTGTTGTAACCATTTTTTCCCTCCAAATACTCTTTGATTTTTTGTTTTCCAGTCCAGATGTTGTATTTTTGTGTATTTTCATCACATTTACAGTTACATTTGTAGTCAAGTAGTTTGAGAATACATCCAGCTACATTATTAGCCACTGGACCCTTGTTATGATGGTTATATTGCCTTGAAATTTAGATTTCATACTAGGCGAGGATGAAAATCTTGTTTCTTTTCTTTATTGTATCTCCATTTACTCTGGAATGGTAATAGACATAGGTTTACTTACATTGGATTTATATTCTTTAGCTTATTATCTATCAAAGGACCACATATATGCATCTATACCTTATGGTTGAAGAGCTATTGCTGATTCATTTTGGGTATGTTATTAGGTGTATTTTCCTAGAAATAGGGCTAGGGTTTAATATTCATAAGAATGTCTTCATTAATGTATAATCACTTCAGTCAAGTGTCAGCTTTAAGACAATTCTGTAACTCACAATTTACATCCAATGTCAACATTCAGTGCCAATGTAGGAAGTAGTGTGCCCTCTATGTAGCGAGGTGGAGGTTAGTGTGGCAGATGGGCGTGTAGTGAGTCCTACTTTCATGCAGACACAAGAGTTCTGTCCCAGACCTGTAATTAACGTTTGCCTTTTTAGTAACCGGAACCACAATCTTTCCCTAACCTTAATCAGGTGCTTTTGTTGCCTAACCATAACCTGCCATGCTTTATTTGCCATAACCATGATCTTTCCCTTACTTTAATCATACTGTACCTCAACTGTGTTTTATTTTCCTAACAATAACCATACCAGATGTTGTAGAAAGCATGAATTTTAATAAGGTTGTAATGAATGTAATCCAGGATTTTGCAGAATCATCCAATATGGATGTTCTTGTTTGGTAATAGGGTTGTCTGAGCAGAGGGGAGGCAAGTATTCTAAACACATACTTTAGTAATCAGGTAATGAAGAGGAGGGCAGAGAATCTAAATAATCACAATGAATGATCTTCTTCATTCTAGATTGGTGTTCCCTCTAACCTGTACTCTTTGTACCACGCTGCTGTGCAGCTGAAGCAGAAGAATGAGCTGGGAGTTTATTTACTGAACCTCACTGTGTCTGATCTGTTATACCTGGCATCATTGCCATTGTGGCTACAGTACATCTTTCAGGTAAACTAAAACCACTCATTTATTGTGTCATATCTGTGATTTGCTGAATGCAGCATCTTTAAAATAAAAACAAAATATAAACAAAAGAGCAAAGATGGCAGCCTTGGTGTTGCACTCTCTGGTACTTTGTTTTTGTTTATTTGTTCAGTTTTCAGCTCTCCCTTTCTGATAACATTGACCAGGGGGGAACTTTTGAACATTTGACATTTCACTTGTCAAACTTTTTCACTATTCTCCACACAACCAGAACGTTTTGCAGAGCTTTTAGTCAGAGGAGCACCAGCTCTCTATGGGATTTGCAGGAGACGCTGACATGGGAAACGGTTAAACTGCAACAGCTGGGATTTCGAAGTGTGCCCCCATCAATACATCTGGCGAACATCTGCTCTCTGGCCAACAAAATGGATGAACTGCTGCTTGTCAACAGAGCAAACACAGAGGTTTCCAGATCTGCTGTCCTGTGTTTCACCGAAACCTGGTTTGGTGAGCACATCCTGGATAGCACACTACATCTGCTGGGCTTCCAACTCCTCCGAATGGGCCGCGTAATGGAGTTATCGGGGAAAAAAAAGGAGGGGAGGCAAAATCTGCTTCTACATAAAAGAAGGTTGGTGTGCAGATATCACAGTAGGATAACATGCACTCCTCACTTAGAGACCATTTACATTAACTGTAAACCGTTATATTCACAGCAGGAGTTTTCCTTCTTTATTCTGGTCGGTGTATACATCCCACCCCAGGCCTGTGTTAATAAGGCATTATAACACCTAGCTGACCAGATAACTTCCATGGAGCACAAACATCTTCCTGCTCATTGTTGTTGGGGACTTTAACAGAGCAAACCTCAGCCACGAACTGCCAAAATACAGACAGCACACACTGGACCATTGCTACACCATATTTAAGAATGCATATTGCTTTGTCCCACATGCAGCTTTGGGACCCTCTGATCACTGTCTGGTTCGTCTTCTCCCAATTTACAGGCAGAAAATAAAGTCTGCTAAGCCTGTGGTCAAGAGTGTGAGGAGATGGACCAACGAGGCAAAGGTGAAATTACAGGTCTGCTTTGACTGCTCTGATTGGAGTGTTTTTGAGGCTGTAGCTACAGCCCTAGATGAACTCACTGACATTTTATATCAGCTTTTGTGAGGACGTGTGTGCGGACTAAAACTTTCAGCACATACAACAACAAACCATGGTTTACAGCTAAACTAAGGTAGCTTTGTCAGGCCAAGGAGGAGGCCTACAGAAGTGGGGGCAGAATCCTGTACAACCAGTCCAGAAACATACTGACAATGGAGATCAGAGTAGCAAAGAGAACTGTAAAGATGAAAAACAGCCATCGACCCCACGTCAGTGTGGAGAGGCCTACATCACTAGCTACAGGAAACCATCCTCCCACACTGTGGAGAACCATCAACTGGCTGACGACCTGAATATGTTCTACTATCAGTTTGATACGGCAACAATCACAACCCTCACCCACTCCAACTCAGACTCACACAATCAACTGCACCCCCTGCCAGAGCTGAACACGCTTAAAACTGTGGAGACGACAGTGGACTTCAGGAGGCCCCCCAACACTGCCCCCTCTCACCACACTCAACAGCACAGTGTGTGCTGTGGAAATCTTCAGGTTTCAGGGATCACCATCTCCCAGGACCTAAAGTGGGCACCCAATATCGACTCCATAATCAAAAAGACCCAGCAGAGGATGTACTTTCTGTGCTAGCTCAGGAACCTGCCCCAGGAGCTGCTGATCCAGTTCTACTCTGCAATCATCCAGTCTGTTCAGCCACCAAACAGGACAGGAACAGACTATAACGAGACTCGGGACTGCAGAAAAAAATCAATGGTGCCAACCTGCCCTCCATTCAGGACTTATACATCTCCAGAGTCAGGAAACGGGCAGGACTATACTCCAAAACAACCAGAAAACAAGAACAATTTCTTTCCACAAGCCATCCCTCAGTTAAATGAACAGTTAAGTTGGTCATATAGTGTAAGAAAACAAACATCCACATCCAACATCCATTACCTACAAATTAAATATTAACAGTTTAAAATACACACTGTTTTAAACATGTACATATCATCCATCACTGTCAAATATGAATCCTGCACACTGTATATACTGTATATAGACATGTATACATGCATATACTGTACATAACCACCCACTTCATGCATATCCATTCAATATTTATTTATTTGCACTATTTGTATTGTTTACAATTTACAGAAACACTTGTATATAGAAATTGTATGTTGTTGGTCATTGTTGCTTTTTATATATGTATATTTTTATATATATATATATATATATATATATATATATATATATATATATATATATATACCTATTTTTCACCCACTTGTATTATATCTATGTTTACTTTTACTTATCTTTGTTCAGCTTTGGTGAGTTTGAATATTAATGAGTTTAAATACTTGCAGTCAACTCTTCAAAGTAACGTGGTGTGCAGACGAGAGGTGAAGAAGAGAGTGCAGGCAGGGCGGAGTGGATGGAGAAGAGTGTCAGGAGTGATTTGCGACAGAACAGTAACAGTAAAAAGGAAGGTTTACAAAATGGTAGTGAGACCAGCTATGTTGTATCGTTTGGAGGCGGTGGCATTGACGAAAAGACAGGAGGTGGTGCGGGAGTTGAAGATGAAGATTTTTTTTGGGAGTGACAAGGATGGACAGGATTAGGAATGAGTATATTAGAGGGACAGTTCAGGTTAGACGGTTTGGAGACAAAGCAAGAGAGACGAGATTGAGATGGTTTGGATGTGCGGAGGAGAGATGCTGGGTGTATTGGGAGAAGGGTGCTGAAGATGGAGCTGCCAGGCAAGAGGAAAAGAGGAAGGCCAAAGAGGAGCTTTATGGATATGGTGAGAGAGGACGTGCAGGTGGTTGGTACGACAGAGGAAGATGCAGAGGACAAGAAGAGATGGAAACAGATGATCTGCTGTGGGGACACCTAATGGGAGCAGCTGAAAGAAGAAGAAGATGAAGAAGAAGTTCAGCTTTGATGTCCTTGTTTTAACCTGTATGTATATTTATTTCTATCTTCCTGAAAATTGTTCTTTGAACTGTGTGTGAGTACATTGAGAGCAACTTAAAACCAAAGTCAAATTCCTTGTATGTGTACACATACTTGGCCAATAAAGCTGATCATGATTCAGATTCATTCATATTTAGAATAGAATAGTAACTCACTCAAATAATTATTTGCATTTAAAAAAAAAAAGTCTGAATACAGTTCTTTAACATTGCAATTTCCTTCTGTCTTTTAGCATGTTGAAGCCTTTAAAAATGTTCTGTTCATGCTTAAAGGATGGCTCCCAAATTAATAGTACTCTTCTTGTCAAGAGTGTACCGCTGTGCATCAACTTCAATAGCTTGATCTGGATGTAGAAGCTTGAATAGTGCAAATTTTTAGAATTATGTTAAACCCAATTAAACTAATTTCAATTCTAATTAAATTGTATGTATATAGTGCCAATTCATAACAGAAGCTATCTCATTGCACTTTTCCTATTGAGCAGGTCTAGACAGTACTCTTTATATTATTTACAGAGACCCACCAATTCCCACCATGAGCAAGCACTTGGCGACAGTGGCAAGGAAAAACTTCCTTTTAAGAGGCAGAAACCTCAAGCAGAACCAGACTCAGGGTGGGTGGCCATCTGCTGCTGCTGCCGGTTGGAGAGAGAGAAAGAGAGAGAGAGAGAGAGAGAGAGAGAGAGAGAGAGAGCAGGAGGAAAGCAAACAGTAGCACAATACAAATTCCACATAGAATTTTAAAATAATAATAATGTAATGGTAGTGGTAATAATACAAATAAAATAATAATGATAATAATAATAAGACTAATAATAATTGTAGCAGTAGGTGTTGAGCAGGAACATGTGGGCAGTAGACATCCAGACTCTACAGCTCTGGAGGCTAAAGTACCTGTTTACATGGAATAACTGCCTTTATAGCTAAAGCTCATCAGGTTTGACTTTTTCTTGGAAGCCAAGAAACTGATAATGCAATTGCAGCTCAGTGCAGAGGTAATGTTCCTGGTGAGACGCAGGAGGACACCGGCCTGGAGAAACCCCACGGAACCTCCAAGCGCTAAGCTCTCTTGCTCCCAGCAAAGTAATTCAGCAGTGTTGGATCAAGTGGCCACCAGCAAGCCAACTCAGAGAGTGGCGCCAGGTTGATGCGGCCAGAATCATCAGCAAAGGGAGATGTAGACAGACAGCTTCAGATGATGTCAGTTTTGCGGCAGAGAGGTTTGGAGTAGAAGAGGGCAAGACCACCAGATCCAACTACACCATGAACTGAAGAGCAGACAAGATTCACCAACTGGGACAAGAGCTTTGGTCTGGCAAGACAGTTCAAGGTAGCAACTGAGGAAGAGAAACCACCACTGTCTGAGCTCTGTAACATCATCAGGAAGGAGGAGGAGAATGGCACAGGAGACAGAGGAGAGAGAGATCCAGGAAGCAAGCTATGTTTATAGCTGATCCATTGGGATTCACAAAGCAGGTGTTAGAACAGAATCACCATCTTGCCTGCTGTAAGGAAGTGGTAGATCACTTCCTGCACAACACCCTGAGCGACCGTGAAAGAGAGCAAGAGCTAGGGCCCCTCAAAACTCCTACGGTGGAGCCCACCTGGAAGGAAGTCTAGGAGGTGGTTACTGCAGCCAGAGCCAACTCCACTCCAGGACCCAGTGGAGTACCCTATAAGATGAACAAGCGCTGCCCAGAGCTCAGAATCCTTTGGAAACTTCTGCATGTGATTTGGTTCAGGAGAAGTGTAGCGGACCACTGGAGGCAGGCAGAGGGCGTTTGGATACCTAAGGAAGAGAACTCAACCAAGCTGGAGCAGTTCAGATCTCACTTCTCAGCATGGAGGGGAAGATCTTTTTCAGTGTCTTATCCAGAAGGATGGCACCAGCTTGAAAAGGGAATTATAACTGAGTGCACCATCTCAGTTATTCTCTTCACCTTTGCCATGAACATGGACCACCAGATTCTGAGCTCTGGGCAGCTGAAACTGAGTGCAGAGGCCCTCTGTCCAAGTCTGGTGTTCAGCAGCTCAGCATCAGAGCTTTTATGGACAACCTCACTGTCACCACAACGGTGGTGCCTGGTGGTAGGTGGATCCTCCAGGGCCTGGAAAAGCTCATCTCCTGGGCAAGGATGAGTTTCAAACCAGCCAAATGGTGTTGAAGAAGGGAAAAGTGGTAGACACATTTTGCTTCTTTTTGAATGGCATTGCAATCCCATAAATCACAAAGAAGCCTAGGCAAGGTCTTTGACTGTAGCCTCAGCGATGCAGCGGCAATCCAAGAAACCATCAAGGAGCTTGAGACTTGTCTCACCACTGTAGACAAGTCTGGGCCACCTTGGATTTACCAACATTGCATCTTACCTCGAGTCCTCTGACCTCTGTTGGTATATGAGGTAACCCTGTCGACAATGGAGACCCTGGCGAGAAAGATCAGTAGCTACCTCTGCAGATGGCTGGGGCTGCTGTGCAGCCTAAGCAGTGCAGCACTGCATGGGAGGAGCAACAAAGTCCAGCTCCCTATCAGCAGTCTCAATGAGGAGTTCAGGGTTTCTTACACAAGAGAGGCGCTGCTTTATCGGGACTCCAGGGACTCTAGAGTGGTATCAGCAGGCATTATGGTGTGGACAGGCAGGAAGTGGAGAGCCCAGGAGGGCCTGGAGATAGCAGAGTCTTATCTGAGACACAGGGCTTTGGTGGGCACGGTGGACGGGCAGGGTTGGTAGCCATCCCACAACCACGCTACAATAAGGCTCATGGCAAGGAGAGACACCATCTGGTCCAGGAGGAGGTGCGGGCAGGTGTCGAGGAGAAACGGACCAGCACAATGGGGGGAGGGTGCACTGGAGAGACAGATGTCCTGGGCTGACATCAGGCAAGCAGAACCCCAGTGGATCAAGTTCATGGTCCAAGCTGTGTTTGATGTCCTACCTAGCCCAGTAAAGCTGGGGTAAGAGTGATTCTCCAGCTTGTCCTCTTTGCCATGGGACAGGTTCACTCGAACACATCCTTAGCAGCTGTCTTACAGCCCTGGGGGAGGGCCGCTACTTCTGGAGACACGACCAGGTGCTGAAGACAGTTGCAGAGGCCATCTCCAAAGCCGTCTCTAATAACAAGCATGTCCACATTGCCTTTGTCAGGGCTGGGGAGCAACCTCAGTCACAGCCTAGATCAGCAGGTCTGCTCACCTCTGCGTTGGACTGGGAGCTGCAAGTCAATGTGGTGAGGCAGCTCAAGTTTCTGGACCACATTATGACAACTTTGTTGAGGCCAGACGTGGTGCTATCATCAGCCTCATCAAAACAGGTGCTCCTTATAGAGCTGAGAGTTCCATAGGAGGACCGTATGGAAGAGGCAAATGAGCGGAAGCAGTCCAAGTACCAGGAGCTGGTGGATCATTGCCAGAGGAGAGGCTGGAAGGCTCGCTGCGAGCCCATTGAAGTGGGGTGTAGAGGCTTTGCTGGATGCACACTGTGCAAGGTCTTCACTCTACCAGGCATCACTAGGGCTACAAAAAGGAAAGCCATCAAGTCCACCATGGAGGCTGCAGAGAGGGCCTCCACATGGCTTTGGATCAGAAGGAGTGATCTGCGGATGATCTGATGCTGCTGGGACACAAGCCTTTTTACATTACATTATAGGCAGGTTATTACATTACTGTATATGCACTTGTGTTATCAGTTTAAGCAGCACTTTTATGCAGCTCTTAAGCCTAATGATTATCTGAATAAAAAATGCTTTTTGGTGATCTACACCAGTCTCACACTGTAGGCAAATTTTTTCTCATTATACAATGTGCTGTCAGTCTAATTATACCTTTAGTTTTCATTTATCTACGTAATACTCCTGTTTCATCTGCCTTTATCCACGTGTAACCTACCAGTTGTTTGTTCATCTACCTAGAGTCTAGTTTCATGTGCATTGTGTTGTTTCAGGATGATGACTGGCATCACAGGGAATGGTTGTGTCAGCTGTGTGGCTTCCTGCTCTATGAGAACATCTACATCAGCATTGGTTTCCTGTGTTGCATCAGTCTGGATCGCTACCTGGCTGTGGTCCATCCTTTAAGGTAATTTTGATTTGGTATGATAAAAATGCAAGCAGCAGGTCACCACCACTGTTACCTTAAGCTCTTTCAACTTTCCACCACTGTTCCTCTGTGCTTATGCAGTTTTATCAATTTAAAACTTAATTAGCATTTATTTAATGCTAATTAATGCTTTTTTCTCATTTTTTTGTTTCCAGGTTTACCTCTCTCCGCTCTATGAGTGCTGCGTGGCTCGTTAGCACCATCATCTGGCTAAAAGAGATCGCTGTGGGCATGGTTTTCTTCCACCATAAAGAACTGAGCCAAGACCGCAAGAACCAATCAGTGTGCTTCGAGCACTACCCCATGAAGCCGTGGGAGTATCCAATCAACTACTATCGCTTCACTATTGGTTTCATGTTCCCACTGGCCATTCTATTGGTGGGATAACTGTTTTACAAATCTATTATTGGTCACATTTTATTGATAAGATATTGATACAGTGGCATTTTATTGCATTTTTAATTTGAGATTTATTAAACATTTTTTTTCCTCCATTTGATACTGCAGCCAAAGATAGACAGGAAACGGGTGAGAGAGAGAGAGAGAGAGAGAGAGAGAGAGAGAGAGAGAGAGAGAGGGGAAAGGATGACAAGCAGCAAAGGGCTGTGGGCCAACTCGAACCCAGGCAAGGACCCAGCCCTGGTTAGACCTCTTGTCACAACTTTGTAGATGTGTACAAACTGTACTTGATTGGCATCTCCCTCTCTCTCCTGTTAGTTTTGTTGCATCTTGTTTTCACTCTTACATACAGAGTTTTGTGACATCATGTAACACCAAGCATAGCTCCAACCAGCTTTAATGTGACGAGATGTCTAATGAGCCAGAGTAATTGAAAACACCTGTTTTCAATGACTCAAGGTGAATTACATAATGGGTCTATTACGGGACGAGGCATTAACCTGGGCGGAGGCAACTCATGCCGTCAACCCCTCTCATCATTGTCTTTTGCTGAGTTTCTGGAGAGGATGAGAAGGGTCTTCGACCATCCTGACGACGGCGGAAATGCGGGTAAGCGGCTGCTGCGGATCCGTCAGAGGAACCGCAGTGTGGCGGATTACGCTGTGGAATTCCACACCTTAGCCATGGACTCAGGATGGAATGAGGAGGCGCTCATCACCACGTTCATTGCTGGTCTTAATGACACCCTTAAAGATGAGCTTGCTGCCCGTGAGGACCCCACGGAGCTGGACGCGTTGGTGACACTTTGCATCTGGATGGACAATCGCATGCGCGAGCGGTCCCGGGAGTGCTCCAACAGACTTCATCCCCTTCCTTCTCGCCATGCGGCTACCACCATCCATCGCCGTACCAGTGTGCCTAGCTCGGCCCCAGCTCCTGAGCCCTTGTCGACCTCAACCGACGCAGAGGGAGAACCGATGCAACTACGTCGGACCCACCTGACGCCAGCAGACCGCCGTTGCCAACTTGCTGCAGGGGAGTGCCTTTACTGCGGCGACAAGGGGCACTTCCGGGACAAGTGTCTCCGGAGGCCAAAAGAGTAGGCTCACCGTTCGCAGTGGGGGTTCTGGTGAGCCACGACAACCCCCGTAACCTAGGTCCACCCAGACTACAGGTCCCCGCCACACTCTACGTCCAAGGTGGGTGTCTTCCCCTACGAGCTCTAATAGACTCCGGCGCCAAGGGTAACTTCTTGGACGCGGAGCTGGCCAGAGAGGCCGGTCTCCTCACGGAACCACTGGAGAGCCCATGTAACGCTGAGGCCCTGGATGGCAAGATTCTGGCTCGCGTCACTCACCGTACAGTTCCGATATCCCTGGTGCTCTCTGGAAACCATAGAGAAAGGATCCAATTCCAGCTCATCTCGTCCCCCAACACACCATTGGTTCTGGGCTTCCCCTGGTTGCATCTCCATAATCCCCATATTGACTGGGCCAAGGGGAGAATAGGGAGTTGGAGTCCATTCTGTCTTGCAACTCACCACCAAAGAGCAGCTCCACCTCGCCCAGAGTGGATCCTCCAGACCTGTATCAAGTTCCTCCCGAGTACCACGACCTTGGCGAAGTCTTTAGCAAAGATCTAGCTTTGTCTTTACCACTGCATCGTCCATATGACTGCGCCATCGACCTTCTTCCCGGGGCTCCACTGCCAGCAACCCGTCTGTATAATCTGTCACGACCGGAGAGGGAGGCCATGGAGAAATACATCGGGGATTCACTTTGTGTGGGTCTTATTCGGGCATCCTCCTCGCCAGCAGGGGCAGGGTTCTTCTTCGTGACAAAGAAGGACGGGACGCTACGCCCCTGCATCGATTACCGAGGGCTAAACCAAATAACCATCAAAAATAAGTACCCGCTGCCATTAATCATCTCCACGTTCGAGCCTCTTCAGGGGGCCATGGTGTTCTCCAAACTGGACCTCCGGAACGCTTATCACCTGGTGCGCATCAGGAAGGTGGATGAGTGGAAGACAGCGTTCAACACCCCTCTGGGCCACTTCGAGTATTTAGTGATGCCGTTCGGGCTCACTAACGCCCCGGCGGTCTTCCAGGCTCTGGTGAATGATGTGCTGCAGGATTTCCTAAATCATTTCATCTTCGTTTACCTGGATGACATTCTCATTTTCTCCACAGATCAGTCCAGCCACGTCCTCCACTTCTGACAAGTCCTGCAACGACTTCTGGAGAATAGGCTATTTGTCAAGGCGGAGAAATGTGAATTTCATGTGCAGTCAGTAGGTTTCCTCGGGTACATTCTGGAGAGCGGGCAGATGAGGACCAACCCTGCCAATACCCAAGCAGTGGCAGAGTGGCCTATACCCACCACCCACAAACAGTTACAGCGGTTTTTGGGATTTGCCAACTTCTACCGGCGGTTCATCCGGGATTATAGCCAGGTGGCAGCGCCATTGACCAGACTGACCTCTTCCAAGATCCCTTTCGCATGGACCCCGGAGGCAGATGTTGCCTGGAACCAATTAAAAGCCCTCTTCATGTCAGCCCCTATCCTCATCCAACCTGATCCCTCCCGACAGTTCACGGTAGAGGTGGACGCCTCGGACATCGGCGTCGGAGCGATTCTCTCGCAACGCTCCCCCTCTGACCAGAAACTGCATCCATGCGCCTTCTTTTCCCGATGACTTTCCCCAGCTGAACGGAATTATGACGTCGGGAACGCCGTCAAGCTAGCCCTGGAGGAGTGGCGACACTGGTTAGAGGGGGTGGAGCAGCCATTCATTGTATGCACAGATCATAAGAATCTGGAGTACATTCAGACAGCTAAAAGGTTAAATTCCCGCCAAGCACGTTGGGCCCTGTTTTTTGGCTGCTTCAAGTTTACCCTTACATACCGTCCAGGATCAAAAAACACCAAGCCGGACGCCCTCTCCCGGCAACATTACACCCTGGATAGCTCCTCTGTACTGGAAACCATTCTCCTGTCAACCTGCGTGGTGGCAGCCGTCACTTGGGAGATAGAGTCCATCGTTAGAGCAGCTCAGCGCGACCAACCTGACCCCGGGAATGAGCCCCCTAATTGACTATTTGTCCCAGACTCAGCCCGTTCCCAGGTACTTCAGTGGGGCCACAACTCACGCTTCGACTGCCATCCTGGAACCACTCGCACTCTCTCCCTGTTAAGGAGATACTTCTGGTGGACTACTACGGAGGCGGACACCCGGGCCTTCGTCGCAGCATGTTGCATCTGCGCCCAAGGAAAGGCTTCCCATAAACCACCAGCAGGCTTGCTCCGTCCTCTTCCCATCCAGGGTTCCATCCTCAATCCAATGGTCAGACCGAGAGGGCTAACCAAGACCTCGAGGCAGCCTTGCGCTGCATGGTTGCCACTAACCCGTCGACCTGGATAGAATACGCTCACAACTCACTAACCAGCTCTGCCTCTGGTCTCTCTTCTTTCGAGGCGTCTCTAGGTTACCAGCCCCCCCTGTTCCCGTCCCAGGAGAGGGAGTTGGCGGTCCCATCCATTCAACATCATCTTCGCCGCTGCCACAAGATTTGGAGAGAGACCCGAGCTGCACTGTGTCGGTCGGGGGGACGGAATCGGTGGATCCTGGGTTCCCCGCTCCCATATCCTGGATCCACAACTTATTCGGGAGTTCCACCAGGCTCACCCTGAAGGGTCCGGGAGGGTTGCCAGGAGGTGCCCATTAGAGGGGGGGTCCTGTCATAGTTAGCCACGATGCCCCCCTGATCCTTTTGTGCTCTTGTGTATCTGCCTTCCCTTGTGTTTCCTGGCGGTCCCCTGTCCGTTTGTTTGTGTAAGTGTGTGTGTGCGTGTCTGTGTTCTGGGCTGGCTTCCAGATCTCCCGGCTGCAATTGATTACCGGCACACCTGATCCTCATCATCATCAACCACCACCATTTATCTACCGGGCTCATCCACACTACCAGCGCCAGATCGTCCTCGTACCCAATTTATGCTCTGCCAGTGATCACCGCTTCCGTCTGTCCTTGGTTCTCCGAGACTTCCATACTGCGCCAGCAGCCACTACTTCCTTGTTTCGTGATCATCGGACTCTGGTACCAGTTTCAACGTGTCCTCACCTGACCAGCCCAGCCTTCAACCACGCCTGCCTGCCAGCTTGATCTGCTCTGTCCATGTGTCCCGATTTTGGGTGCCAAGTTTGTTCTTACAACAAAATCAGGCTATAAATCAGTGTGATTGGTCTCACTCTTTCTTTAAACAGAATTAAAATAGCTGTAGTGACTTTGTTCGGCTTTGTGGAGCCTGAAACCCACTCGTTGCTGCTCGCAGCTTTAGATCTGGCTGATTGAGCTGCTTCCTTTTGTTGAGTGAAAAAGGGGTTGAACCCGCGAATTGCCACTTGCGGCTATATTTAATTAACTTCTTTTTGCTTTGTGTATACTACCTTGAGCATACAAACCTATATTACTATCTTCAGACATATAAATCTGGTGTCAGTTCAATTGTGTAAATTAAGTCATTAAAAAAAGGAGACGCGATATAGAGGTTTTTAGAGAGGAAGAAGAAAGGGAAATTATTCAATGGAAATATGAAGTCAAGCTGGTTATCTTGGCACCGATCCTGATGCATATTTTTTCTGTCCAGATCAGCTACCTGTGTGTCCTTCGTGCTGTGGGTCGGAGCGCTGGGACACAGCCGGATCAGAAGATGAGGATCAGGCAGTTAGTCAGCAGCACCATCCTCATATTCCTTGTCTGCTTCTCCCCCTACCATGTGTTCCTGTTAGTACGCACCCTGCTGGAGCGGGACTGTAACTTTATTGCAGGTACAGTTTCTTAGTAATCCAGTGATTAAGGATGAAAACTTTTTTGTCTTAACTATGTGGCCTGTATTCTTATTTTTCAGGAATATTTAACTACTACCACCTGTCGTTGTTGCTGACCACCCTGAACTGTGTGGCTGACCCCGCTCTATACTGCTTCGTAAGCGAAAATGCCCGCCACGGCCTGTACAGAGCCATATTCCGGCCTGTTGCCAGGATACTATGCTGCTGCTGTCACCGCGGCAACGCCAGCCCCAGCAACCCAGCCACCGATTCCCATGAGGTCGCCACCAATGACCCTCCAACCGTGATGCTCCTCACACACACCAGCACACTCAACAACTTAAAAACAGACACCTCCAGCAAAAACACAATTTTAATCACACAGACAGATGAAAAACCTATAATACCCTTAATTGTACAAAATAACAGACACTCAATGTGTCTCAAATGTGTGGACAGTGATGGAAAGCCCAGCTGTGCGATAGCCATGGAAGAGCAGAACCAAAAGACAGAGAGGACTGAAGAGACTTCTTCTCTCTCTCAAGTGATTTCACTGAGCTCTGATACAGCAACCGACACTATGTGAGAGCTCAACATGAATCTGACATCTGTTTTGACACTGCAAATGCCCTGTTTACATTTCTCTGGTTTGTAGACATGGCAACACATTGGAGGTGTAGTTTGAGATTGACAAAAGGTTCTTATGCTTCAGGAGATCAATTAATAGTGTATTTGGTTACCGAACCCTTGGAGGGGAACTTGCCAGTATTCTTTTAAAACAATAGTATTATGGTACCACTTTCTAATAAGATGCCCTTTATAAAGGGTAGTTGTAACTAATCGCTTTATTAATGGTTAATGAATTATTTAGCAATGATTTATAGATTAGTTATAACCCATAAATCATACTGTGGGAGGGCATAGAGAAAATCAGGTGGGCCAACCTGCAAGACTCTTAGGTACAATATTTTTGCACAGTCAACTATTACCATAAGGTTACTTGTTAAATTACCTGTTTAATTAGGTGTAGCACATCACTCCCACACAGTAGCAGGAACAGCAATATAAAATTTGAGAATAGATTAATTTACACTCTTTGTTGTTCTTAGTAATGCCTTATTAATGATCTCTAAAGTAAATTATTTATTAACCATTAATAAAACCATTAATTACAACTCAATATAACTTTTTTATAAAAGGTGACTAATTAGAAAATGGTACCACTGTTCCTTTAAAAGGATGTCATTTTGGCATATGTATGCTCCATTATGCTGATTCTTCTCTCTTCCTAGAGGCAATCTACAATATGACTATTAAATTCAGGACACATTCATCTAATTTTACCCTGTGAGATTAAGTAACAGCACAGAGCACACAGTAAGTGGTGCTGATACCACATCGCAACTGCAGTAAGAGCAAATCCAAAGTGCATGGTAACTAATTGTTCAGTGCATAAACACAATGTGCTAAATTAGGAGGTTGAATACTTAAGTTCAGCTGTACAATTACTGACATAGAAATGGATTTACAGATGTTTGATGACTTACCTGATGAGGAAAATGTTTCTCTGTTTCCAATGGGCTACTGGGTAGGGGTTTTATATTAAAGTTGTCCATGCCATGAAAATTTACAAAATGACAGAAATCTACCAACTACCAACCTTCTACAGTGTTTTGTTCAGCATAATATAATGTCCATGGACTTGAGATGTTAGCATAGTAGCATTGATTTAGAAATATTTAGCTTTAAAACAAGACTGTGTAGCTTTTAACAGCCAATGTGGCCAATAATTGAAAAATAAGGGATAATGGTAAATGCTAAAATATAGTATAACAGCAGCACAAGTAGAAAAGAGTCATCAAGTCAGTAATCTGACTCAGTAATGTCTGTTACAAAGCAATCGCTACCTAAAGTTTGCTTTAGGTAGCGTTTACTATGTAGCTAACATTAGTCACCATAAGCTAGTGGTCATAACAGACAGCAAGGTAGCCGCAAAACCCCTAAGTGTATTTAATTGTGCAAGAGTGCTTATGAACATAACTTTAAATTTGTAAGAGGAAGATTGTTTTTTATTTTGTTAAAAGCTACACAGTCTTGCTTAAAACAGTATCTTCTTAATAATTTGGACTGTCCTCTTAGCTTGTTTCACAACTTTAACCCTAACTCACCTTTAAAGAGAAGGTTTTTACTATTTATTGTTCAATTATTTTTTAAAATACTTGTCATTTTAAGAAATGATACTATTTTATGGCAGGCTTTAAAAAGATCAGCCTGTGTTTTTTAATATTGGCATGCATCTGTCCAGGTCTGTTTCTGTGCTGTAAGAGAATAAATATCAAGGGTAACCTCTAATGTATGTATGTTTCTATTTGCATGCATGGGAATGGCACTATATTGTTATGGTAATCATTTTATACTGTTAAGAATTTGTAAGTCCATCTATTATTGAACAATGACATTATGCTCACAACTTGTGTTGTTATAGATCTATGAAACATTGCCAAAACTTTTGTATGGAAATATATCAAGGTCAGTACTTAATTTGTTAAAGAACCTCTACAAAATCTTGTTCCACAATCACAACATGTTCAAAACTTTAGTTTCTATGGAAGTATAATATTAGTTTAAATGTTATAAAAGTATGAAATTATTGTCAAAATTTTAAATGTTGTAGAAATATAACTTTATGGTCAAAATGTCAAAAATACTATCTATGACTTTATGGTGGAAGATATAATTGTTACAGAGATATAATATTATGGTCAAACCTTCAGTTATGGAACTGTAACATGGTTAACATATTATAATAATAAATGTTCAAATTATATATCTTTACTGTGGCGAATATAATGAAGAACATTTTTATAAAACTTTGAAACTGTATGCTGCTCATATTTTCAATCGTGTATGAATGTGATATGTAGTGTGTGAAGAACTTTGAGTGATCGGAAGACTAGAAAGGTGCTATACAAGTACAGTCCATTTACTTAGATTAATCAGGAGGACAGAAAGACAACTCCAAACGAATGATAATGCTGGATGTGTAAATAAGCAAATGTTTGCTAAAATGTTAGCCAAATCAACTTTATATGGCAATAATATGCTGAATGCTGCAATCAATTAATGCAGGTCTAAGGACCGTAAACCAGTGATAACACAGTTATGATTCTTAAGCCTATCATAGTATGCTAACATAAGCATGCTAACATGATAAAGGATGTGTAGAATGATGATGATGAACAATTTTAAATCTTCCATAATGAACTTCTCCCCAGCCTGGTCGTTTACAAGACTTCCCTCTGGGTCACAAAACAGGCCCTGGCAGAACTCAGGTATGTCATTAAAGGGAAGATGAGTGACAACTGGCCAATTTACAGCCTTCACTAAAGATAAACTGTCAATAACCCCACACTTCCAGATGTGGGCTGAGAGTTCACAACACACTACGAAAACAAAGAAGGGACATATAAGATATCGGTCCGTGTGCCTGTTAGCCCCACTTCTTCTTCACCCCTCCTCTTTTCACCCCTCTCAGGGGGGGGGGGAGAAGGCAGAGACACATTCCTTTTGATACAAGGTAATAGAAGATATTCTGGTGTACACTGAAATGTATGGACACTGACATGCATTAATTTTATTTTACTATTTCATTTGCTGTTGTAGGTATATGTATACATATATATAGGGGCATATGTATATGTATTGTCATAAATAACAGATGTTGTACATGACTTCCATTTAAACCTGGATTAACAGTCTATTACTTGCTTAACTGGATAATATCCTATATATATATATATCTGTGTGTGTGTCTGGTATCATTCAGCAGCAGAAAGTGTCACGCTTTTAAACATGGGAGAATTAAACTGGTAACAAACTTGATTAATTCCTTAGAAATATATTAGAGCAAGGAAAGAAATAAGCCAGGAAAAGTATAGATGGGGGTGGAGTATGGTTTTGAGCCATTGACATCAGACTGCCGCCCCCCTGGACAGAAGACTACAAAACCAGGAGTGACCCCAGGGATTGCTCTCTTTGTTTTTGCCCTGGTTTAGTTCACTGGTCAACTTCAGCTCCTCTTCCTCTGGCTTGTGGGCCAGAGCAGGGGGGAACAAACGCCCTGCAGATCAACCCAAGCCGCATGGAATGTGCTGAAGGCCAACATCCAGCCAACTTTGAAAGCAAGAACTTTCTACAAGAAACCCTGCTCTAGTCTGGCTGCTCACTGCCTGCGTTTCTAACATGACAAAAGTTAGGAAAGTCAGAACTGTGACGAACTCTGAATCCTGCACACCCAGCCACTTGTATGAAGATGTTATCATCTTGCTGCCTAGAGAGAGCCATCCGACTCAAGCCAAGTCGTCACGTGGGACTGAGTGCACCCGAGGATGCTCGAGAGCTCCATGCGAGAATTGACATTGATCATCCTCTGTCCTCCCTTCCAGCGCAACTTGTCCCCTGGCTGTCTGAACCAACAGGTGAAACTTTACTTTTCCTGTGATATTTGGTGTTGATGCTAATAGATTACTAAATGTAATTTAGAGTTAGGTTAACAGTAGGATCTCGTTTTGATATAATCATGATATGGAATCGTAAACTATTTCACAAGCACTTCCCAAAACCTCTCAGCTGCCTAACGGTGCATTTCATTCACTGTATCTACACTAGTCCTCATTCAGTTAATAGTTGTTCATTGCTGTATTCATCTTTATTCATGGTTGCATTTATTCATTTATGTTAGTATAGCATTGTTGACGGTGTAGTCCCTCATTCGTCCAAGAGTGTTCTATCGTAGAAAAGGTTTCAGTCGTAGTCATCTGGACATCATCAGAATCAAATTCGAATTTGATTCTGAAAACAGTGTTCAGATGACTACGACTGAAACCTTTTCTACAATGGTATAACATTGTTGTATGTGTAGTTAGCATTTTATTGTGTTATCGTTGTGTCTTTCTACTAGTGATAGTAATAAATGTTTTATGTATAAAGTTGTTGGCCTTTGTTTTCTGTAACTTTTGCAGAAAACAAATTTGTCTTATCTCTTGACTGATCACCAAGAGAAATGGCTAAGTGTTGACTGGGGCGACTGTGGCTTAGTGGTAGAGCAGGTCGTCCACCAATCGGAAGGTCGGCAGTCTTGGGCAAGACACTGAATCCTAAATTGCTCCAGAGGGCTTTGCCTTCGGTGTGTGAATGTGTGTGAATGATTAGTTACTTTGATGAGCAGTTCTGCCATCGGTGTATGAATGTGCGTGAATGTGACATGTAGTTGCAATGCTTTGAGTAGTCAGAAAGACTACAGAGGCGCTATATAAGTACAGTCCATTTACCAGTTGAACTGAGCTAATCTTTTACTACATATTTTGGTGGAGAATGTGGGCAACTGCTGCTGTTTTACATACATGTACAGATGCTACAGATGTTTGATAGCATTAAACCTATTATGCTACAGGTACATCGCATTTTCTCAACATTTTTTATTTCAGAAAACAGCAAATCACACCAAGACCTTACAAAAACCCCCACTAAACTATAGGTTATATGTTACAAATAACGACATCCCTATGCTCATCTTCTTGATTCCGCAAAATCACATATATAGAAGGATGTACTTTTCCTCTAAGTACTATGCTTGAGTGCAGTTAAGTTTTGAGTTGCAGCACTTTCCTTTTGAGGGAATCTGGTTCAGCTGCAGTATTCTGTCTCTTTACTTCAGTACTTGGTGAAGCGATGTTATAGTTGGCTGGATGTGACTTATTAATGTTTATTGGTTTTAGGAGATAAATAAATACACTTGTCAGGTGAATCAGTAGCTGAAAATGAAAATGACTGTGTGAAAAAAAAGTGTTCTTAGTGTGTATTTGTTTTGTAACAAAATCCTTCCTCTGGAGGCACTTATGATGTTGTAAGTGTGTGTCTACTCAAAGTGTGCAAATAGTCCAGACAGAAAAAGGACTTTAAATGTGTGTATGTGTGAATAGGAGCCCCTTGAACAATTGTGGAATGTGTGTATTGAGAGATCTGTAGTCTCTGGATGAGTGTTTGTGTGTGTAAACAGAGAGGCAGAATATGCATGTGAGTGTGTGTGTATTAATCTTGGCAGTATCAGCTGCTCCTGGCTGCTGCTATCGTCCAGCAGGAAGTCACGTTAAACTTGGGTCATGCTGGGGTTAAAGGTCTCATTGGAAAAGGAGATGAAGGGAGATGAGAAGAACAGGATGACAAAACAGAAGCAGAGAGAAGAGTGTTGAAACTGGCCCCCATTCTTTGGCTTTACATCATAAAATATTTACTAGATTTACTTGTTTTTCCACTAAGTAAAATACTAATCCATTCAAGAAAGTTGGGAGTGATGCATTTCATGTTTCCAGTGTGTTTGGAATAAAGACAGCAATATTTATCTAAAGTTGGCTAAAATTAGCTAACATTAGCCTTCATAAGTTACCGCTCACACCAGACCAAGTAAGGTTGTAGCAGCAGAGTGTATTAAATTCCTGAGTGTAATAAATTCAACAATAGTGCATTCAATTGATTATAAATTCATTTATCTTATTTTTAAGAGGAAGAATGTGTTGTTTCTTATAAGTCTCACTTTAAAACAAAGTGCTTGAAAAGAGTTTAATATTAGATATTTATTATTTGTCATCTTAGTTTTCTAAGCTTGCACATTGAAGTTTGTAACGTACCTGGAAACTGCATTGAAAGTTTGTATAGTCAGGTGTGTGCAGGTTTAATTAAGTCTTAATATTTAGGTTTCTGCCTGTAACCTTTTTTAAGTATATGCATTCCATTTCATGTCATCAAGCATATTTTTTACAAGCTTTGAGGAAAGAAAATCATGTAAAAATTTACATAACACTAATACAATATTTTTTCATGCACACCTTTATAAACACTTTATTATCCAATTAACAGCATATGCCCTTTCCAGCATTCTGCATTTGATATTACATTACAACATGACAATATTTTTAGGATCCAGCCATGTGAAAAATGTGCTGTTGTCACACATGGTACTTCATTTTCTTCTTGTGTAAGCTGTTGATTCAAGTTGACAAAAGATTCACATGATGTTTTGTGGGCCAAATTTAAATGGAGTGAAAACCATACTCATAGGGCACAAACCAGCACTGTGCTGGGCAGAATTGGGAGCGCACACACTGTCTGTGTAATGGTGCTGTGATGGACAGGTGATCTTTGCAAGGCCTGCCTATCCCCCAGTGTCTCCAGGTACAATCAGCCCACAGTGAGTAGTAAGAATACGTATGAAAAGACAATGGTTGAATAAAATGTTTTAACACTGGCTGGTTTGTTTTTTCTCTGTGCTCATCTGACACAACACCAAATATACACACAGGCCCATTTAGCCTTCCAACCAGAGTCTGATTAGTTACTGCTACTGCAGTTGTACACCCACAGCCTAGAAATACCGTAACTAGTTTTTGAGAAAGCGCATCTGGGAAACCAACCTCAGCTGTTTACATCTGCGTCTTTCCTGCCTCTCCCTCTCTGTTGCTCTTTCTTTGCCCTTATACCCTAAAACTTCAATTAAAAGCTGAACCCCAATTGATTGCAGAGTCCCTTTTACTGGCCGGGTGTGGCCACACATTTTGATAAATAAACGCAGGTCTCAATTAGACGTTTATACATCCAAGTTCTTTGGATGTATAAAACCTCTTAAAGCCCACTGGGTTGCCTGCTTGAACTAGTTCTAAGCTGCTTAGATCGCACATACAAATATAAATGTTTAAACTTTTGTCAATATGGACATGCTACCCATCATTAGGTTAGATTCTCCACAATTCAATTGTTAATTTTACGGAAACCATGAGCACCAAAGTATAATTTATTCAGATTTACCTGCATGGTAAAAAAGAGAAACGAAAAAAAAGTGGTGACTCACTATCTTTGAATCAGTCATAAAGTCCGAATGTGTGTCCATTCCTCTATTATTTACCGTATTTCCCATCTTTGTTGAGCAAGAGTTTTGTGTGAAAGGAATCAAAGGTCTGTCCCATATAGACACCTGCCAAATATAGGCAAACCTTTAAAGACACAGTGAAATGAAAAATAAAATTTCCAAGTTCTAATGTGGCTGTGGCTTAGTGGTAGAATGGGTCGTCCTGGAAGGTTGGTAGTTCGATCCCGGCTTCCCACCGGCCCACATGTTGAAGTGTCCTTGGGCAAGACACTGAACCCCAAATTACTCCTGAGGGCTGTGCCTTCGGTGTGTGAGTGTGTGTGAATGATTAGTTTGTTTCTTTGAACTGATGAGCATTTGGCACCTGCCATCAGTGTATGAATGTGTGTGATTGGGGTGAATGTGATATGTAGTGTGTGAAGCACTTTGAGTGAAGACTAGAAAGGCGCTATACAAGTACAGTATAGTCCATAATGTTGTGCCCCTGTGTTAATTGTTCTGTTAAAAGCTAAATATGTGTGAAAAACTTATAACAAAATCCCTCTTCTTCCTCTTCCAGTCACCTTGAACTCAGGGGTAGTTACATAAATGTATCTGATAAAATGGAATTTGGGGCGTCTAGCTAACTCCGCCCATCATATAAAACTGCTTTTGACTCTTAGCTAGTGGGTAGTTAGGAGAACAATATCATATTAGGACGTGTGTGTTTGGATTTCAGCTGGCAAAAACACATTTTTTATATTGTATATAATGTGAACCATTACAGGATCAAATAAGTCAAACATGAAAAGCTCAGATATATCACATTTCAACAATGTGGTAAGCACATAAATTTTGACTCTAAAATTCCTTTGAAGTAATTCTTTTTACAGTTGTTGATTTGCTAAAATAAATAAAATAAGTTTAGAATAAAAGATATGATACTACATTCAGATAGACCTAGGTTGATGGTAGACAGCAAAAGTAGATCACTGCAGGATGGTAAGTTTGTGTGAGGCTGGTAAACAATGACACCAATATATTCAACACAAGCAGAAACCATGCCAGAAATCCTAACAGTAAGCTACACGCCTTTATGTATTCAAATTGTATGGCTTTCTGTTCCATCCATTCCATCACCCTGTGTGGTTTACCCTCTACCTGAATCACTCTGTATTGCCCCAGAGTACAATTGTCTTGAAATTAACATTACCTCAGTCAACAAATGAAACAGTGAGTGGTGCCAAGCCGATCCCTTTCAGGCAGGGTGGAAATAAAAAAAGTCAGTTGGCCACATGAGAATGTTACTGTGTGTGGGAGAAATTTGGGTATGACTAAGGGGTTTATTGGTGCAATGGAGTGTATGGTAGTTGTGTCTGACAAATGGTTTTTACAAGGGAGGGATTCAAGTTGTGTGTTTATGTTGTTTTGGGTCAACAGGAGCCAGCTGTCTGAGGCTGTAGATTAAATGGACCTTGAAGAGTACTCCAAGCTCCCCTATAACTGATAGTTAGACACTGAAGCAGTCTCTAGTCTTGTTTGAGATGAACCTGTAAAGTGGACAACATCAGGGGGCAGCAGCAGGGGGCAGTGACAAACAGCTGCAGTCAAGTCGGACAATTTCCAGCAGCCTTCAAAGAATATACAGCAAGTCAGCAAACTATTTACATCTTGTTAGATCCATCTGACAGCCAGGCATTTGCCATCATGTCCTGGGTCTTGCAGTCGGTGGAGAGCAGTTGCAATGCTTCTCTGTCGACAGATCAGTTTGTAAAAAACCCATATATTCATGTAAGCACAACTGAGGCTCATCGAGTAATTCTTTTATTCAAGTGAAGACCATCTCTTTAGTACAAGTTTTTCTTCAACACTGTGCATACACTGCACAGATGTAGCTCTTGTGCTAACTCAGAATATGATCATATGACTTGTACTGCCTGCAGACATAGCTTTTCCTACTAACGTAAACTGTAGTTATTACAACGGTTACAAATGACATCTTAAAATAATGTAAAACAAATGATAATAAAAAGCAGTTGTGTAGTCTTATATGTGGAAAGGTTTATGCTTTTCTGAAAGACTGTCTGAATGAGCCCTAACCTCAACCCTATGAGATGGGGAGCTGCAGTGTTTGTTACAGACTGAGCCTCCTGTTGATACTAACAAAGGAAATTAATTTGAAAAGAAAAGGTCCGATACATTTTTTGATTACCCTTTGGTTTTGAAGCACACAGCACACTCTATAGACTATTATAAATGTAACTCAAATTTCTGGAGAAATGATTAATGTGTTTGCAGCTACTCATGTACTTCCACTGCAAAAACAAAGAAATGGTTTGTTTAGCCAAAACTCTGTAAAAACACAAAATATGTATAATAATATAAGTGGTATAAGATCATTGCTACTAAACAAAACTAAGGGAGCGCCCCAAAGCTCAATATTAGGTTCCATGTTGTTGTGCATACATGCAGACACCAGTTACTATTATGACATTTAATATGAACAAATGCACTTTAGATCGTCTTGTTGAAAACATCTAGCTCTAATGCATATATCAGACAAACAAAGGTATTTTCATTTTTTGATTCAACAAGGAAAATCCTTTCCATCATACAAAAAATCACAAGTTGTCAGAATCCACCTCAGCTGCTATAAAGGTGCAGCAGAGATCACCATAGGTCAACTAAAGAAAAACGCCCAATAACACAACATTTATTAGACAGACTTTACATTATTACTGGCATCATATTTTTTTTAAATTACATTATAATCTGTACAAAATAATTTTCCTGACAATAAAATTTAAGTCAAACCTTCAATTCCTGCATTATTTACAACAATGTTCAGTGTTGTTGAGAAGCAAATCATTTTGTAAGCTGCAGCACAAACATCCATTTTTATCAATTAACTATCATCACTGTAACTTCAAGTAGGAATGATGTTTTTATATTTTTTGCTAATATTCATCATAATGTGTGACAGATATTGCAGTTGCTTCTTTTGGGGGTCTTTTGCTTTTAAGAACTGACACGTTGTCAAGCGTTGCCAAGCGGTTTCAAGTAATTTCTCATAATATTAAGATGGCAGAATTTCTAAACCCACACATGCCCCTTGAATTTAAATTAAAACATTAAGAATGGCCAATTTATGAGCTTTGTGCTCATCAGTAAATACTTCAGAAACAGTCCAAGGCATTGTGGACAAGTACTTGTAGTCTTATAAAATAACATCACTAATATAAACAAAATCTATTTACTGCATCTTAAGCAGTAAATAGATGTGTTTGGGACATACTTGTGTACATAATAGTCCTGTCTATTCTTTTATTTGTTCAGCTTTGTTGTCCTAGTTCTTTGCTGTAATGTCTATTTATGTAGGTACATTGAGAGCAAAGGAAAAAAAAAGTCAAATTCCTTGTATGTGTAAACATACTTGGCCAATGAAGCTGATTCATCGAGAAAACTTGAAAGGAAATTGCATTCCAACATTCTGGAAGAATCTCGTTTAGCCTGGCAAGATAGTCTTAAAACATATAGGAAAGCCCTCCGTAATGCCAGAGCAGCCTACTACTAATCATTAATAGAGGAAAACTAAAATCAACACTTTTCAGCACTATAGCCAGGTTGACAGAGAGTCACAGCTCTATTGAGCCATGTATTCCTATAGCCCTCAGTAGTAACAACTTCATGAGCTTCTTTAATGATAAAATTTTAACTATTAGAAAAAAAATTCATCACGTCCTGCCCTCAAGCAGTACCAGCTGTAAAACCAGATACATTTTTAGACTGTTTTGCCCCTATCGAGCTTCTTCAACTAACTTCAACGATCTCTTCATCTAAGCCATCAACCTGTCTCTTATTCCCCATTCCAACTAGGTTGCTTAAAGAAATGTAACCCTTAGTTAGCACTTCTTTACTAGATATGAGGTCTTTATTAGCAGGCTATGTACCACAGTCCTTTTAAAATAGCTGTAAAACCTCTTCTTAAAAAGCCCATTCTTGATTCAGGGGTTTTAGCCAACTATAGACCTATATCTAACCTTCCCTTTCTCTCTAAGATCCTTGAGAAAGCAATCGCCAATCAGTTGTGTGACTTTCTAAATAACAATAGTTTATTTGAGGATTTTCAGTCAGGATTTAGAGTGCATCATAGCACAGAGACAGCACTGGTGAAAATTACAAATGACCTTTTAATTGCATTGGACTTGTCTCTGTACTTGTCTGTCTTAGTGCTGCATTCAACACCATTGACCATCACATACTATTACAAAGGCTGTAACATTCAATTAGCAGTAAAGGAACCGCACTAAGCTGGTTTAAATCCTATCTATCAGATCGATCTCAGTTTGTACATGTTAACCATGTCCATGCACGCCAAAGTTAGTCACAGAGTTTCACAAGGTTCTGTGCTTGGACCGAGTCTGTTCACCTTATATATGCTTCCTTTATGCACTGTTAATAGGAAACACTCCATAAACGTTCACTGTTTAGCAGATGATATCCAATAATATACATCGATCAAGCCAGATGAAACTAATCAGTTACCTAAACTTCAAGCATGCCTTAAGGACATAAAAACCTGGATGACCTACAATTTTTTGATGTTAAACTCTATCAAAACTGAAGTTATTGCACTTGGCCCCACACACCTCCAAGACACATTATCTAAAGATACAGTTACTCTAGATGGCATTGTCCTGGCCTCCAGCACCACTGTGAAGAACCTCGGAGTTATCTTTGATTCTGATCCAGAATGCTGTGACACTTGTACTGACAAGAACTAGGAAAAGAGATCATATTTCTTCAATATTAGCTTCTCTGCACTGGTAAAATCCAGTATAGAATTTAAAATCCTTCTCCTCACCTACAAAGCTCTTAATGGTCAGGCACCCTCGTATATTAAAGAGCTCACAATAACTTATTACCCCATTAGAACACTGCACAACCAGAATGCAGGGTTACTTGTGGTTCCTAGAGTATCCAAAAGTAGAATGGGATCCAGAGCCTTCAGCTATCAAGCTCCTCTCCTGTGGAATCAGGTCCCAGTTTGGGTTCGGGAGGCAGGCATCATCTCCACATTTAAGAGTAGGCTTAAGACTTTCCTCTTTGATAAAGCCTGTAGTTAGGGCTGGCTTGGGTGAGTCCTGAACCATCCCTTAGTTATGCTGCTATAGGCCTAGACTGCTGGGAGACTTCCCATGATGCACTGAGCTCCTCTCTCCTCCTCTCCATCTGAATGCATTGTTATCCCATTAATGCATGTTACTAACTCAACATCTTTTCACTCCCATAGTTTTGTGCTTTCTCCTCTCTCTCCTCTCTCCCTCTGTCGCTTTCAGCAGGTATTTCTGCCTCCGGAGCTGCAGAGTCTGGATCTGTGATTGTGGGCCACCTGCGGCCCCTATGTTCCTGCTCGACAACTGCAACTACAATTGCTATTATTAGTCTTATTACTACAATTATCATTATTATTCCTATCCCTATCTTTCCTATTATTGATACTTTATTAATATTAATATTACCACTACCATTACATTAGTACTATTTTAAAATTCTAGGTGGAATTTGCATTGTGCTTCCCCCCCCCCCCCCTCTCTCTCCGCGTTCTCTCTCAACCCAACCTGCAGCGGCGGATGGCTGCCCACCCTGAGTCTGGTTCTGCCCGAGGTTTCCGCCTCTTAAAGGAAGTTTTTCCTTGCCACTGTCGCCAAGTGCTTGCTCATGGTGGGATTTGTTTGGATAAATAATATTATAAAGAGTACGGTCAAGACCTGCTCGATAGGAAAAGTGCAATGAGATAACCTCTGTTATGAATTGGTGCTATATAAATAAAAATTTTATTAAATTCTGATTGTGGGACAAATTTGGGGTTGACTAAGGGGTTTATGGGTGTAATAGAATTTCTGAAACTTTGACTAAAGTATGGTTTCACAAAGGAGACCTCAGGCCCTGTGATTATATTATTTTGGGTTATGGGGCACTACCTTTTCCTAACATAAGATAGAAGTGTCCCAGAAGTCTCTGTTGTTTTCATACTGATAACTTGGGACGAAGACTCTTTCTTTGTCTCATCTATAGATGATGTAACCTGTAAATCACCACCAACTGTTCTGGTATAAGAAGTGTACCTTTTGGATGCAAAGTTCTGTGTAGCCTGTGCCCTGTGTACATGCTGCCACATTGCTTCTCTGTCGACAGATTTGTTTGTAATAAATCCATATATTCATGTAACGACAACTGAGGCTTATGTCACACCATGGTTCAACTTATACTCAATCTTTGAACAAGTTTTCATTGTGAAGGTCTTTAGATTGCCCTGCCTAAATTTGAAGTCGATCGGATTCATTCTCTAGAAGGAGTTTGTTAAAGTACAGAGCCTTTAAATAGTGAAAAACACCCTACAATTGCAGTAAATTCAAAATGGCTGACTTCCTGTTTAGATTAGAGTATGGCTCCAAGAGGCTTTTCTTTAAGTCAAGAGATGATACATCTGCCTCCCATATTTCGTACATCTAGGTGAAACGTAGCATGAGGGCTACTTTGTTAAAATTTTGTAGGGGGTGCTATTGAGCCATTTTGCCATGTCCAAGCCAGCGATCCATATTAGACAACAAAATACACAGTTTCTGACACGTGTGCAAAGTTTTGTGAGATTTCAAACATCCTTAGCGCCACAAAAACAGAAAAACAACACACAAATGTTACCATGGCTACGGCGTTCAATGAAAACTTACAAGCTTTACCGTACAGCATCACCCACGTCTTTTCTGCCCAAATTTGAGGTGGATATGCTTAACCTGCTAGGAGGAGTACATCAAAGTATAAATCATGTCATTTCCTGTTGCCAGTAGGTAGTGCTATGACTATGACTGAATATTGGCATGTAGATGTGTTCAGGGTGGGACTCTTATCAAACGTGAAGTTTGGGACAGATTTGATCATGTACAGTCCAGTTACAAAGTACTTCTTATTTTATGGCGAAATATGGAAATTCAACGCCACGTTACAGACGCGACATTCAACTCATGCACAAACTTTGAAGAACTTTTTATCCCGAAGGTCTTTAGATTGCACTGCCCAAATTTTGAAGTCGATCCAACTAATTCTCTAGGAGGAATTTGTTAAAGTACGGAGCCTGTAAATGGCAAAAAATGGCCTAAAAGTGCACATTCAACTAAAAATGTCTCACTTCCGGTTGGGTATAGGGTATGGTTCCAAGAGGCTTTCTTGTATGTCTTGGGGTAATACATTGGCCACCTCAGGTCGCTGATCAGACCTAATAATATAATAACATAACATTATTATTATAACATAATAATAATAATAATAATAATAATAATAATAATCCTTTGAATTTCAATAGGTCCTCATCACCGAGTCTCGGTGCTCAGGTCCTAATAATAATGTGAATTTTGGAAGTTAGGATCCGACTTGTTACACAGTCAGTTCAACTATTAATATTGTTAAGATGTGTTTTGAATGTATTCAGGAGAAATGCGCAAGAAGTTAGTTGTCTGCATGCTAATATCTTTGATCTGTTTCCCATACTGCAGTTATTTAATACAAGAGACACAGTGACGGGTGTATTGTATAAACATGCAGTACATGTTGCATTTATGATTATATACTGTACCTTGCCGTAACACTCTATAGATACAGTATCTATTTCCCCTATAAGAAACACTGAGTGAAGCTCCTCCTATGCCTGAGGAAGCCTCCAGGAAAAATTGTTTTGTGGTGTATAAATGTAGGCTTGTATTATGTTCTTTTTTTAAAATACTGTACAGTTGAGTTATTTATCTAAACATGTTTTCACATTGTTGGCATATTTTCTTTCTCCATTGCATCATGCCCTGATTGTCATGCCTTTAGTCATGGCCTTAGTGTGGGGCATGAGCAATGAGAATCAATGAAGCCTGACCAGATACTTGCTTTCATTAAGCAGCCCATAATGAAAGAGGTGGAGGAAGTTGTCAGAGCTGCCAGAACTAGCTTGGCACCTGTCCCCTGTGGCGTGCCACATGTTTTCTACAGGTGGTGCTCCAGACTCTTGCAGCGACTGTGGAGAACCATCAAGGTCATCTGGAGGAAGGGGAAGGTGGCCCAGCAGTGTAGATTCACAGAGGGTGTCTGGATTCCAAATGAGGAGACCTCAAGTACCACTGAGAAGTTCAGGACGATCTTACTCCTCAGTGTCAAGGGCAAAGTATTCTTCAGTATTGTTGCCCAACGCCTGACAGTTTCTCCTGAGGAATGCATACATTGACACCTCTGTGCGGGGGGGGGGGGTTCCAAAGGTGCTAGAATGCATCGAGCACACAGGAGTGGTCACCCAGCTTATCCTGGAGGCACGGGAAGGCAGAGGAGACCTGGCAGTTCTGTGGCTGGACCTCACCAATGCCTACAGGTCAGTCCCACACAAGCTAGTGGAAAATGGACTGGACTGGACTGACACCATGTTTCAGGCAAGATCAGGGACTTCATTCTGGACTGTTACAGCTACTTCAGTCACCTCTGGAACATTGACATTGGCATAGCATCCTGCCACGACTCCTCTAGCCACCGCTGTTCTATGAGGTTCCGCTGACCACTGTTGAGGGCTTCGAAAGGAATGTGGAGAGAGGCCGCATCTGCAACCAAGTCCACCAGGCGGGGGCTCCTAGCTACAGCACAGGACTGGCAGCTGAAGGTCGAAATTAGGAGACAGCTCAGATTCCCAGACACTATCGCAGTGACCACACTTAAGCCAGACATGGACCTGGTTTTGGAAACAACTAGACAAGTGGTCCTTCTGGAGTTGACTGTTCCCTGGGATGACTGGAGGCCTTCGAGAGGAAGTGGGGCAAGTACGAAGGGCAGCATAAGAGCCATTAATAAGATCTGAGAGGCCTGATCACCTGGGCAAGGGTGTCTGATGTTGAAAGACCCGAAACACCCGATGGCCCCAGGTAACATCACTGATGATGTGTCCAAGTAGCATCGAAAATCTGACCACTGAACAAGGGTCAGTGTTTAGAATAATGTACCTCAACACTTCTCAAAACACCTGAACCTCAAGACCAACTATGTAAAGTATTATAGATACAAAATAAGCTATGATTGTACAACAGTATGGTCTATTTCATGAAAACTAATATTGCTGGGTATTTCAGGTGAAGTTTGACTCATCAGTTTTTCCAGTTTGATCTGGGTTGTCATTGGTCTTTGCTTCCAGTTTACAAAAAGGCCCCATTTAGACCTGGTATTAACATATGAGCTGTATCTGGATGCATTATTTGGATAATGACATCCGAGACTTGCTAGCTACTGTTACTACTTGAAACCTTTGCTAGCAGGGAGAGGCAGAGCTAGTTGAACTTTCAACTTGTTTGGCAGATTTTTTTCTTCAGAATGTGGTCACACTGTACAGACTGCATTTATACCTGACTGAGATCTGATCACCATCAGACCACCTCCACATCTGACCTTCAGAATGTAATCTGATGGCATTCTGATCACAGTGCGTTCTGAATGCATTTACACTTGCATTAAAGTCTGTGTAAAGCAATAATAAATGTATTCTGAGTTTGTAACACCACAGAAAAATGTGTTATTAACCACCCAGCCAAATTTGAATGATTAAAACAAAATCACCAAGTAAGTAAAATAAGTATCTTGATCTTGAAAAAATAAGCAGTATTCTCTGCTCTCAAAAGTTGCGGGCGTGTCCACTGAGGGGCGCTGAAACCATGCCCACTTGCAGAAAAGCTGCGCCTCTCTCGTAGTGGACCCTCCACTACAGTATCTTGAGGATCAATACGCACCGAAAACAATATAATTTGCTTTAAATAGGCAAACAAAGTATAATGATGTTGCACATTAGTCAAATAAAGTCAGTTTTATTTATATAGCCCAATATCACAAATCACAATTTGCCTTAAAAGGCTTTAGAATCTGTACAATATATGACACCATCTGTCCTTAGACCCTCGATTCGGCTAAGGAAAATCTCCCCAAAAAAACCTTTTAACAGGGAAAAAAAGAGACAGGAACATCAGGAAGTGCAACAGAGGAGGGATCCCTCTCCCAGGATGGACAGACATGCAATAGATGTCATGTGTACAGAATAGATTCACAATAGAAAGTCACAGTATATACAATTATGATGACAAAATGCAGATTTTAAACATAAGTGAAGAGGATGGATCTGCCCTCACTGTTTGAACTGAGCACAGCTAAGCAGACAGATAATCTCACAAACAAACCTAGATAAATATAAAATTTCCACATGACATGACATTTTGTTGTTATTTTGTCATTACAGTCATGCTTGCTACCTGGCCTACAGATGTTTTGTTTCCTGGTGCTGGGGATACCTGGGAAAGCACAACGGGGTTGTCATACCTTCTTGTGTTGTGCTCCGTATTCATCAGGAGTACCTGGATGAAGATGGGGAGTACACAGGCTCTCCCATTTAAATTTAAAAAGTCTTTCATATTGTAATTGTTTGGTAATGAGTTATGTACACAATTATTTATTCAATACACTTTTAATAAATTTCATAGAAGTCTTGAACAGCTGTCAATCAGTTTTTGAGTAATGACATGTTTGTATGTGTCACAACTTTTGAAATGGAGGCTGGTGGGGTTCTAGTGCAGGGATGGACTGAGGCAGGAGGTAAGCTGGAGGCACACAAAGGCAGGCAGATATGCTGTAGGAAGACGATGACAACTGCATGTGGGGAAAACACTCTTGTCATACAATAAGTCAATAATGTAATTTTGCGATAGGCCTAATGTATATTGTATTGTACATTGTATATTACCCAAATAACAAATAACAAAATGTTGAGTAAGTGACTTACATGCCGGCAGAAAAAAGCTGATTAGGAAAGGGGTTGTGGGGTTAGACGGGGGTTGAGTTGCCATGTGTTGGAGCTGTTTCCACCCCACCTGGACAGCTGAACCTGGACACATGGCTAGCAATTGTGTCTGATTTCTCAGGTCACTCATACTGTGAGCACAGGAATCCAGGAACAGCCACTGCATTCATCTTAGTCACAAAGGGTAATGGGTCATGGATGACCTCGTTAAAGAGGACGTTCATAAGCTCAGTCACATACTCTAAAACACAAGAGAGCATATAACATATAACATAGCATATGGTTTGAGTCATTCATGTGGTCTCAACTGTTGACACACTGTTACCAAAGTAACTGCAATAGAAATGTTGTTTACTGCTTTGAATTTTGTCACACTGGCAAATATACTACACCTTGTTGCTCAGGTGGTGCCAAAATCTGGCCAGCGGGGCAAATGTGTTTGGCAAATGTGACAAACTCACATTCACCTCCAGCCAAACTGGTACTGACATCAAGATGAAGCAGAGCACTTAGTGGCTTTCCAAAAGTGACATGACCACAGAACTCTCCATCATCCCTACATTTCTGCAAATATCCATAGAGGCTCTCAGAGAGTTAGCTATCAACTTTTAGGGTGAGAAACTCCTCTATAGCTGGACACCATCAAACTTAACGAGTTTACTTCTCTGTTATTTTTCACACAATAGGGTTAGCTTAATTTACTAGTTAGCATAGGTTTATAACATACACATTGGTGTTTTGTACTTAATCTTATTGTTTTATAAGCAAGGCTTTTGCTTATGCATTTCATGCTACAAGCTAAGGCAACAGAGGAGGACTGTTTGGCAAATAGCAAATACAGTAGCTCTATAAGTGAGCCAGAGTTAGATTAATCTAAATTAAGTTATCACTGACATATACCTAAGTGTTATTGCCACAACTGCAGTATAAATATTGACACAATGTGTACTTGTTTAGCTACTGCCTGGTGTATTTTAGGAATGTTGCCAGTAATCCATTACCCCCTTCATATCTGTCTTCTCTTTCATGCTCTTCTCTTTTCCTTGTCCTTTGCTTCTGCATTGAGTGATATTTCTTTCACTCCTTGTGTTTTCTCTCTGCTAGCTAGCTTGTACACCCCATGGTGATTTAAAGAATTTACTTTAAGAATAATTTAATTTATTTAGGGCTGCGTCCTAATCATTGATGATGTGAATCATCAGTCAAGGAGCCCCTGATTTGAATCAAATTTTTTCAATAGAACCATTGGATTATTTTTCTGCTGAGTAACACAGAAAAGCTGCATGGCAGGCTGTAAACTTTTACAAACTTAGTCTTGTCTCTTAAAACCTAAATGCAGAGCAGGGTGACACAGAGTCACTTGAGATGCAGAGTCAACTTTCTGATTCAGGTACAGCCCTACATTTTTTGCCTTGTAGTAGGGCAAGCTTTGTGCTAAAAGACTGGACACATCCACAAAGAGACTGTCCAGATTTGGTTACTATTCCATAATAGACAAACTAAGTTAAAGCTGAAGTTTCATTGAGGTAAAGGCTAGAAAGAGAGTCTGACAAAAACTTCATTTGAGTAAAAATGTGAATAGAGTACTTCAATTAATGTTGGTTTATTCTGTTAATGTATTTTGGCAAAATATATATAGAAAGGAGCTTTGGTCGATTAACTGCACATGATGAGATCAGGGTAAAGTTTTCTCTGTAGTGCCACACTAAACACAATGAGCTAGACGGAGCCCTCTGCTTTTTGTTCATTTGTTTTGAGGAACGCTGAATCCCTTCACAGGCACTAACAGAAGTACAGATGGCTAGGAACAGACATGTGGCATGGGTGGCATGGTGGGCAAAGTTTAAATCACAGTGGTAGCCAATCACCTCTAAGCTTTGTTGTGTAATTATTGCAACAAGACTAAAAGTCTAAAGTCATTCTAGTGGCTTTGTGAGGCTGTACGTACAGCGGTTTGAGCTAAATGTCAGCATGCTTACATGCTCACAATGACAATGCTAACATGCTGATGTTTAGCAGGAAATGTTTACTATGTACACAATCTTAATTTGCTAATTAGCACTAAACACAAAGTACAGCTGAGGCAGATGGTATCTGGTCATAAACCCAAGCATTGGACAAATCAAAATTTGACCTGATGATGGCGCTAGATCAAAAGTCAGAGGATCACCAAAGTTATTGCAATTCATCTTGAGGGGAACATGAATGTCAGCACCAAATTCCATGGCAATCCATCCAATAGTTGTCAAGATATTTCACTTAGAATCAGAATCAGATACTTTATTGATCCCCGAGGGGAAACTCTTTTGTTATAGCAGCTCACTATCACATCAGTGCACACAGGAATAGAAGTACTAAGCAAAAATATAATACACTATAATACAGGTCAGAAAATAAATTAAGTACCAAGTATAAAATTAAAATAAGTGTGAAGTACAAAGTGGGTTTACCGGTTGATGATAATAATACGGTATAAAGTAATAGTGCATGAACAGTCAAGTTAAGTGTAACCTATTAAGATTATAATGAGATGGAGGATATTGCACAGCATTAATAGAAGTATGAATAAATATCAATAAATAAGGATTTCTGAACTGAAAAGAGAATATTGCACAGCAGTACTAACACAGAATATTGCACAATTGTGTCAAGTATTGCAATGATGTTAATGATCAATGTCCAGTTTAATGACTTAGGGTCATATAGACTAACACTTAGAGGGAGGAGTTAAAGAGTTTGATGGCCACAGGCAGGAATGACTTCCTGTGGCGCTCTGTGGTGCGTTTCGGGGGGATGAGTCTTTTGCTGAAGGTACTCCTTTGTTTGACCATCACGTCATGCAGTGGGTGGGAGACACTGTCCAAGATGGCATGTAGTTTGGTCAGCATCCTCCTCTCTGACACCACCGCCAGAGAGTCCAGCTCCACCCCCACAATGTCAGTGGCCTTACGGATCAGTTTGTTGAGTCTGTTAGCGTCCGCTACCCTCAGCCTGCTGTCCCAGCATGCAACAGCATACAGGATAGCACTGGCCACCACACTCATAAAACATCTTCAACCTTGTCCGGCAGATGTTGAAGGACCTCAGCCTCCTCAGAAAATAGAGGCGGTTCTGGCGCTTCCTGTAAAGAGGTTGAGTGTTCTTAGCCCAGTCCAGTTTATTGTCCATGTGTACTCCCAGGTATTTGTAGTCCTCTACAATGTCCACACTGACCCCCTGGATGTAAACTGGGGTCACTGTTGCCTTGACCCTTTTCTAGGTCTACAACCAGCTCCTTTGAAGACTCAGGCTCAGGTTGAAGACATGTTGAAGGACTCCACAAACCACAAATGTGAACCTGATGGGGCACTAGATAAAAAACTCATGGGATCACCAAAGTCAGTAGGCTTCATCCTCTAGGGACTATGAATATGTGCACAAAATGTCATGATAATCCATCCAAAGGTTTTTGAGATATTTCAGTCTGGAACAAAGTGGTGGACTGACCAACATTGCCATCCTTACAGCCACACTGCGAGCCAGGCTAAAAAGAAAATGTAGATTGCAGCCTATTATTCTGCTGCTGTAATACACTTCCAATTAGATAAAGCTCAAGCACCCCTATTTTAATTTAAGAACACAAGTGAAATCATTCTTTGCACGTTTACCTGTGTCCTCTCCAATAATCGTCTCCAGGTGTCTGATTTTTGCCATGGCCCTCTGAGATGCTAAACTATACAAGGGATTGCCTGATACCAGAAAGCAGAAGAGGATCAGTTCAAGATCAGGATCCATGGCAGGAGGGTCTACGCTGTGGGTGGAGGTATGGGAAGTAGGGGAGGAGTCTGGGATGTCAGTCAGGAACATACAGCCTGGTGAATGACTAAATGCCAAAGAAGGCTCCGAAGAGACAGAAAATTAAGTCTGACTACATAATCACTTCTTAGAGACTATGAAGTCGTTGAGAAGGTTCTGGTGTGAATTAGCCAATCGTATTGTTCAATGCTGCTGAGTATTGCCTCTATAGCAGTCACTCCACAGGCCACTGTGACGTCACCAGGTTGCAGCTCTACTTGTGCTCCATGGTCTGGTCTGGACAGGTTCTGTATGCCTAGGAGAGCTACACACATAAATAATGCCAAGTTATGTACTGGTAAATTAAAGTTATTATCCTGTGCAAAGCATGTGCTTGTTGAGCGGGCTGAGGTGAGTAACCTCCACTGCTGCATCCAGCATGCCAGCTGAAACAGCATGCAGAGTGACCACTAGAGGGCAGCTGAACACTTCTGCAGGAATACAGAGAACTGCAGTCTGGACACACATATGCACATGATTGGCATTTTTCACTCTTTTCTGACATTTTATAGACCAAATACTGAATACATTAATCGAGAAAATAATCAGCATATTAATCAATAATCAAAACAAATCTTTAGTTAAAGGTCTAATGTAGACCACAGCTCCAGAAAGAAATTGCAGAGTAAAATTTCCTACATTACAGCTGTTACGCATAATTTGTAATATCCACACTGGTGTGATGTGATGTTGACAAGAAAGTTGCATGTGTCTAAACAGATGCTTAATCCTAAATGCTTGATGGTAGACAAACAAATTCAGAAGTGTGAGAAGAGAACTAAAGTACATTAAACTACTTCTGGTTGTGTTGCATAGTATCACCAACTTTTTCTCCTTAAAAGTTAACTCACAGCATATTTAAGTTGCCTATATCATGGATAACATTCACAAAATTATAATATTATCATTTGGCCAAGATACACAAGTAAAATTGACAGAAGAGATGCACAAATCTTAACATTTAATGCAAATCAATGCAATTAACCTTTATTTTCATATTTTTAAAGCACAGGGGTTCCAAAGTGTGTGAGATCATGCTATATACCAAAATACTGCTGGAAGAACATAGGCATAATATAGAAACCCATTCCTGGCTCCCTGCAGCTACTGTCTAGCCCATCTTTTTTCTTTTCATCACAAATTTACATCAAGGAGGGGGAGAGAGGACAACAGTGGTGTGAGGCTATAGTTAATATCTACTGTCTAATCTACTATGGTAATCATACAAAGATGTTACAATTAATTTGCTACACATACAAGACCTTAGGCGCAGTCAGGGGCCGGAGGGTGTCCGGTTTGGGAACCACAGGATCTCATCTCTGCTGTTTGCAGATGATGTCGTTCTGATGGCTTCTTCAAACCAGGACCTGCAGCATGCACTGGGACGGTTTGCAGCCGAGTGTGAAGCAGCTGGGATGAGAATCAGCTCTTCCAAATCTGAGGCCATGGTTCTTGACCGGAAAAAGGTGGTTTGCTCTCTTCGCGTGGGTGGGGAGTCCTTGCCCCAAGTGGAGGAGTTTAAGTATCTCGGGGTCTTGTTCACGAGTGAGGGACGGATGGAGCGTGAGATTGACAGGCGGATCGGTGCAGCGTCTGCAGTGATGCGGGCGCTGTATCGGACCGTTGTGGTAAAGAAGGAGCTGAGTCGAAAGACAAAGCTCTCGATTTACGGTCAATCTACGCTCCTGCCCTCACCTATGGTCATGAGCTTTGGGTAGTGACCGAAAGGACAAGATCGCGGATACAAGCGGCCGAAATGGGCTTCCTCCGCCGAGTGGCTGGGCGCTCCCTTAGAGATAGGGTGAGGAGCTCAGTCACACGGGGAGCTCGAGTAGAGCCGCTGCTCCTCCACGTCGAGAGGAGCCAGCTGAGGTGGCTAGGGCATCTGATCCGGATGCCTCCTGGACGCCTCCCTCGGGAGGTGTTCTGGGCATGTCCCACCGGGAGACGGCCCCGGGGAAGACCCAGGACACGCTGGAGGGACTATGTCTCTCGGCTGGCCTGGGAACGCCTCGGGATCCCCCCGGAGGAGCTGGAGGAAGTGTCTGGGGCGAAGGAAGTCTGGGAGTCCCTGCTTAGACTGCTGCCCCCGCGACCCGGCCCCGGATAAGCGGAAGAAGATGGATGGATGGATGGATGGATACAAGACCTTTGTAGATATTTGTACCATACCCTATACATGCTGACATTTGTGCCCTGCTCCACGTTCCTGACACAGACTCCAGCTTTTTTCAATTTACCATCAAAGCCAAAAATGCAGCCCATATAGAAACACACCTTGTCTGACCACGGGACATGATGCACAGCCTGCTGCTCTGAGGCAATCCTGGAAGCACAATAAAAAGGAGAAGTAAGGCTGGTAGGATCACAAAGTCAAATCAAGATGTTGGGATTCCTTTGGGAAATCATTCCTCTAATTAAAAAAAAACTATTAAATAAAGAGTATATAAAAAATGAAATCTGTCTTCTGACTACAACTACATATCACATTCACCCCATTCATACACAGATGGCAACTGCTCATCAGCTGGATACTAATCATTCACACACACTCACACAGCCCTCAGGAGCAATTTGGGGTTCAGTGTCTTGGCCAAGGACACTTCGACATGTGGGCTGGGGGAAGCTGGGATCGAACCACCGGCATTGGTGGACGACCTGCTAAGCAACAGCCGCCCTCAGCAGTAACCTACAGTGTTTTTGGTAAGACTGAAATAATTAATTCTTTATAACATTCAATGTTTATACTGCCCAGTTGTCTTTTGGTCGTTGGGTAAGGCTGAACGTTGTGTTAATGTTGGTAAGATAAGATAAACTTTATTGATCCCCATCAGCGAAATTCGCTAACATTAAGGTTAGCAGCTCAAGAGTCAAAAGACGAGGGAAAAGAGTGATAAATAAGAAATAATAAAAACTATATACACTATATACTTTTCATTTATACAGATATGACCATGATTGGATAGTTGCACATTAACCTTAGCTACCTGAGTGTTCTCTTGACAGGTAACATTAGGCTAACTTTACCGCTAAGGTAACTGTTAGCTACTCTCAGTAAAATCGAAGGACCTGCTGTTGGTGAGAACGGCCAATAAAATCTCCTCTGCCTACTCGAGTTCTTTTGTCAAATCCATTCTATCTTGTGTTAGCCATTCTGTTCACTCGACAGTATGGACCAGGTCTAAGACTACACCCGACATGAACGTATTTACTGTACATTAAACATGCTGCCGAAATAAGACTATTCAAGTCGGGCAATATTTGTTGTGTTCTTTGCTTTGCTATCATGATGGAGCATGTCCACATATTTATTAGTGCACACGTGTACAGCATGTGACTGCACTGAGCTGCTATGTGTGTGTTTGCAGTTAAAGCATGATGTAATAACAGATATCGGGATGTTTCTAATGGTTAAAAATTAACAAAATAGTACTGAGTTATCTATAATTAAATTAGTTTAAAAAACTGTGAGCATGACCATACACATCAGGTATGGGCAGATGGCGGATGTTGCTGCTGTATGGGAATGTTTATCTACCTCACTTTCAAAGCCGTACAACAAACGTTTAGTGCTAAAGTTAGCTGCTATAATTAGAAACATAAGTAACCTAACCAACAGTTGAGTTCTCACTCATTATGCATGCCGCAGCCGGCGTTGTGCTCTGGAGACATTGCTGGCATTTTTGCTTGTTTTACCTTAGAAGTGTAAGGTTGACAACAACAGGGTGCACAAGACCTGGAATTAAGGTTTGAAGAGCTAAAGAGAGCCTTCTGCACTGCTCCCGTGCTCACTCATCCTAACCCACATCTCCCCTTCTTGGTAGAAGTGGACGCCTCCACTACTGGCGCGGGAGCGGTGCTATCCCAACGCCACGGAGAGCCTCCTCAACTCCATCCTTGTGCCTTCTTCTCTAAGAAGCTGTCCCCGGCGGAGCAGAATTATGACATTGGCAACCGGGAGCTGCTGGCTATAAAGTTGGCATTAGAAGAGTGGAGGCATTGGCTGGAGGGAGCAAATCACCCATTCACTGTCATCACCGACCATAAGAACCTAGAATACCTCCGTACTGCTAAAAGATTGAACCCTCGCCAAGCCCGCTGGTCCCTCTTTTTCACCCGTTTCCACTTCTCCATCACCTATAGACCCGGAGACAAGAACGTAAAAGCGGATTCCCTCTCCAGAATCCATGATCCCGAGGAATCCCTCACACCAGAACCCATCCTTCCTCCAGCCATACTTGTCAGCCCTATCCAGTGGGACCTGAACGACCAAATACAGGCCGCTGCAGTCTCGGAACCTGCTCCGCCGGGAGGCCCAGAGGGTAAGATCTATGTCCCAACCAGCCTACGTAAAGACCTTCTGGGCTCAGCGCATGCTTCTCCGGGCTCTGGACACCCAGGCAGCCAGCGTACTCTCTCGCTCCTTCAGGCTCGTTACTGGTGGCCCAGTATGGTCCGGGATGTCTCCCAATTCGTGGAAGGATGCTCAGTCTGCGACATCTCCCGCACGCCACGTCAACTTCCTGCTGGCAAACTGGTACCCCTTCCGATACCACGTAGACCTCGGTCCCACGTCAGAGTCGATTTCGTCACAGACTTACCCAAATCAGACGGTTTCACCTGCATACTCGTCGCGGTGGACCGATTCTCCAAGGCCTGCAGGCTCATTCCCTTGAAGGGCTTGCCTACCGCTCTTGAGACCGCAGAAGCCCTTTTCCAACAGGTATTCTGCAACTTTGGTATCCCGGAAGAAATAGTCTCTGACCGAGGACCACAGTTCACCTCACGTGTGTGGAACGCTTTCTTCAAACTCCTCCAAGTAGCAGTCAAACTCTCCTCCGGTTATCACCCTCAGATCAATGGCCAGACTGAGCGGAAGATACAGGAGATAGGGAGATATCTTCGGACCTACTGTCACAACACCCAAACCAGCTGGAACCGCTTCCTTCCGTGGGCCGAGTACGCACAAAACTCGCTAAAGCAGAACACCACGGGTCTCACCCCGTTCCAGTGCGTACTCGGCTACCAACCCCCATTGTTCCCCTGGACAGAGGAACCCTCTGAAGTCCCAGCCATTGACCACTGGTTTCGAGCGAGCGAGAGAGTGTGGGACTCAGCCCATATCCACCTGCAGCATGCTGTACGGAGACACAAGCAGTTTGCTGATGCCCGCCGATCCCCTACCCCGGTCTATCATCCAGGGGATCGTGTCTGGCTTTCCACTCGGGATCTGCGTCTCCGTCAGCCTTGCCGTAAGCTGAGTCCCCGCTACATAGGTCCATTCCCCATCGAGAGGCAGATTAATGACGTCACCTACCGGCTCCAGCTCCCCCCGAGGTACCGCATTCACCCTTCATTTCATGTCTCCCTCCTAAAACCTGTGTCTCCATCTTCCACAGAACCCGAGGAGCTACCCCTAACTCCTCCTCCAGATGTGATCGAGGAACCCCTAATCTACCGGGTGGAGGCCATTATGGATTCCAGGTGACGGGGCGGCCGGTTAGAGTACTTGGTGGACTGGGAAGGATACGGGCCCGAAGAAAGATCTTGGGTTCCACGAGACGACATCCTCGACCCGGCGTTACTGACGGACTTTCACAGGGCTCATCCAGATCGTCCTGCACCCAGAGGCCGAGGCCGACCCCGTCGCCGTCAGCGGGCGTCAGGAGCCGCCCCTGGAGGAGGGGGTACTGTCAGAGAGCCAACACAGCCACCACCAGCTCCACCCACTGCAATCAGCAGATCGCACTCACCTGAGTATTGATTACACACCTGCCACTAATCATCTACTCCACACTATATAGTCTCACTCCCCCGGTTCACTCACTGTCTGGTCTCAAACCTCTTACGAGAACTCAACCCGACCACAGCTTCTCCTGACAACCCCTTTTGGACTTTGGACTTCTCCGTTGTGTGTTTCGTCAGCTCCTGGCTTTCTCCTCCAGTGGATCTTACTACCAGCGCTACATCAAGATAAGACCCATAGACTTCACTAGCTGTCTGGCTGTTTCAATAAACTCCCTCGTCTCAGTACTAACCTCTGTGTCCCGTGTCTGTCTGCTGACACCAGCCCATATCCTTTGAGACATGCTGGTGATGAGGAAACTGGTGGTGAGGAAGATGACCCTCCACCTCAAAAGACTCCAAAAGCACCACCAACACTGACCTTAAGAAAAGGCTGGATGACAGCCTGTGCACTTGTTCAGATCCTGCAAACTCCCAAAAAGTAGTACCCAACCAGAAGATGCAGGATTTGTGCACGAAAGGGGATGTAGAAAGAGACATCATACTACTGTAAAGGTTGTGGTGTCCCCTTACATTTACCACTCAAAGGCACACTGGATGGCTGTGGTTTAGTGGTAGAGTAGGTCGTCCACCAAAAAAGGAGGGAAAAAAGGAGAAGGAGAATGAAATGAAATCTGAATGTATAAGTCCTGCCAACTCCCAACAAGCAGACCAGTATGTGCAGTAAGGGCGGCTATGGCTTGGTGGTAGAGCAGGTCGTCCACCAATCAATACCTTCACATACATTTGAAGGTATCATATGGAAGTGAGAAAAAAACAAAATTGTAAATATGAAACCACTTTTCTGCTTGAAAATTAAAACTTTCTCAGCTTTTTGTCCAAAATGTTGTTTGTTTTTTTTTAAGAAAATGACTAACATTCAAGTGTTGGTAAAAAAAGAATGAATGAAGCTAGAATAAAATGTTTTTTGTGTATAAAAGCAGAAGCTCTGTTCTTTCTTTTTTTTTCTTCCTTAATTTATATTTCCCCATATGATTTGTAATAAAATAAGCGTGTAGAGTAATCTAAAATGGGGAAAATATCAGACCATTATGGGAGCTCACAGATTATGCTACTGCTTGTCTCACCGCCTTACCCAGAAGCCACCACCTATCTATCTTAAGTTGCGTTTCCACCCAAAGTACCCAGAACTTTGATTCCCAGGAACTACTTTTCAAGGAACTAAAAGGTTCCTTCAGGCCATTTTTGTCTGCGCTTCCACTGTGGTCTAAAGACCTGTGAGGACTAGGCAAATTACATGCACTAGATCTAAATCTATCACACAGTTGCACAACTCTATTGTTTTAACTTATTAAACACATCACCTGCAACTCAGCATAAGGACCTTTGCTTATTTTAACCTATGCACTCTGACCTGTTTTAAATATTGAGTTTACCGGTGTATAATGGTGAAATTGAGAGCCACTACTTCCTCAGAGGGTTGTAAATATTAGAACATGATAACACAAGCATAAGCATTACGTGTCTTTTTACATGTATAGTAGTATATACTTGTTTTCAGATACAAGAACAGCCACTATACACACATTTAGTTCCAAAACTATTTATTTATCTGCAGAAATATAAATGTGCAAAATACAGCATTTGTGTGCTTCAGCAGGAAGCATGGGACGAGGGCTGCTGTTGGTCACAGGAGTAAACACAGTTTCTGCAGCCTGCAGTTCAGTATGCCCGCCCATTTCATTTGAAAGACACATGGGGGAAAAAAACATGTCTCACTGCGACGACATTAACAAGATATCATTTTGTACAATCGATTTAGCCAACCCTTGCCTTGGTACACGAACACCACGATTCTACACCATTAGCAATTGGTTTTAGTATGTAGCTAACGTTAGCTTTTGGCTAGGGTAGAAATAGCATGGCAACCACGGCTTCCAACAGTGCAGTAGCTGAACCGCTACACCAGAGAAGCAGTGTTGCCAACTTTTTTCTAATGAAAGTAGCTAATACTAGCTCAAAAAGTCGCTAAAATGCCAGTCGCCAGATGACACTATACGCTCATTTGCATGTTGATGACATCATCGCGCAACCATTTGCATTCATCTTAGTACAGTGAGGGAGAAATCACCTTAATTTAAGACAGATAAAACATAGGCAGAGAAATATTTGGCCAAATAATCACAGACTGATTACAGGGGACATTGTGTATTTGAAGTAAAAAAGGTAAATTTAAAAAAATTAAAAAATCTTCTCAATTTAAAAGAGGAGGGAGAAGATCAAACGAACAATTGAAATATTTACAAGATCAAACAAACTATTTACATATTTACAACATGTAGTAACATCTTAATCCAGAGAGAAAGAGTAAGAGAGAAGCACACATAAATTATTTACATATTTACAAGCTATAACATCCTAATCCAGAGATCTGGAGAGAAAGAGTGAAGCTGCCCCACACGCCACACACTGACTGGCTGTGCACAGTGCAAGAGGAGAGGAGTGAAAAGTATTACCATATTTTATTGATACTAGTGTATTGGCGAGTGATGGCCTATCATGGGCCATGGACGGCCAACAGTCTGTAGGTTTCATTCCACCCATTCATTTAGCGGGAATGTATTCTTTTGTATTTGGAACCTAATTTCTCTAGTAATGATAGAGTATGCCATTTGCATTGTCACTGTTGCAACACCCAGACTGATACAGTAGTTGATGCATGGTGTTAGTTACATGCTAGCTTGACTGGAGTTTAGTATGTTGAATTTAGTAACTTACCCGGCCCTATTGGTATTTAACAGGGCAGAAAAAAAATCTAATTTGTAATAAGATACTTTAGAATTAAGTAATTTTGTATTTTCAAAATACTTTCTCAATGATTAATTTAACATAAAAAAACAAGACTAGGTCAAAACCATAGACTGTATAAAAAATGGACATAGAGTCCTTGGCGTCACCCATAGGTTTCTGAAGAGCTGTGAAGCTCAAAGTGAGCAGCGCCAGCCGTCGCCATCTTGGCAGTACGTCACTCGACACAACTCTCGGATAACCAAAAATGGGAGCTGGAGAGGTGGAGCTGATGTGCCTGGTTGCTGAAACATGCCCATCTAGCTCGAAGTTACCAAACCAGCTAAGGCTAAGGAGCTAGGCTAAGAAGCTAGGCTATATGCTATTCTGCATTGCTAGCCGCTTTTATATTAACACGGGGGACGTCAGCAGCGTTAAGCTGGTCAACATGATGAAGGAGGACCTGCACCAGCTGCACCCTGGCTGGTGCTGGAGGTTCAAAGCTTCAAAACTATTCAGTGTGCAGATAATAGTTTTCACAAGAGTATAGTTTCTCAGTGAATGTTTCACATATATCTGAAAGAAATGTCTAAACAAAACCAGCACATAACATTCTTTCATTTTTTTTACTTTCTGCTAAGATCTATACAAAATGTTAACCTATGAATACCATCTTAATATTTTCATTTATAACTATTAACTTATTTTGTTAAAAGTTTAGATCACCACTATAATTCCAATTAACATAAGAAACTGATGAAAGACAGCTTTTAAGAATGTGCTTTTACTCTAAAGTGTATGATGGGTAAGATTCTTTGCCCATGAGAGATGACAAGACAGAACACACATACAGAGTCAAGAGTCGACCTGTAATCAGGCGGGATTAGATATCAGCGGAAGAGTAGTACAAGGAATACTCATAGAACCAAGAAACGCTTAACGTATATAAACTATAACACATGCAACTTCATCATGGATTGACCGATCTTCAACCTAACAGTATATTTAGTCTGATCCATTTTATATAACAAATGGTCTACTACACAAGCAACAGTTTAACAAATTAAAATAATATCTTGCAGTCATGAAAACATCGATATAAAAGGTTGCAAACTTACAAGTTGTTTTGTATGACTTAAGTACACTTGAAATAAATGGAAATATGTGTAACAGTAATTATAATGATAGAACCTATGGATAATAACCCAGTATCATAATTTGGCAAAATCTTAATGTCTTGTGAAACAACTGATGCCTTTCCTCATGAATCCTCATGTCATAACTTGGCCCATAGGCTATGACAAAAACAGGAAAAGACACAAAATGTCAATAAATACAAGTTATTTATTGTAGTCAAATTGTCCTTACACGTCCTAATACTACTAATCTAACCTTACCTAACTCAGGAACCTCGCCCTACAGCCCAGCTATCTGTCTTCACCGCCGGCAGCCGTAACCGGCATGCGAAAGGCATCCGCCCCAAGCAACGAGTGCTCTGCTAGGCTTGACCGTCAGCACCAAGCGCCGCTCCCCAGAACAGCGTACCGACCTCAACCCTCTCCTTTTCGACACTTTGTAGTCTGTCCCTCCAGTCCTCATCAAGCACATGTGCAGCCACTTCTTCTAATCAATGTCCGCAGCAGCTCCCCTCCCTGACCATAGTTACAGTACCTAGCCAATTCTAGCATTAACGTTATGTTAACGTTACATTGCCCGTATGGTATGTTTAATTTAACATTGCATAACGTTAACTAACTAATGAGGTGGACCTTTATTTTCCAATTTCACACAGACGCCATTTGTTCAAAAGTATTATCACCCTAAATTTAACACTTCTCTATTACATTTTGACTTCGGTGCATGCTGGTTTAATAACTGTGGCTGACATACGCTCCCATTAAGTTAGCATCGTTAGCACAGCTGGGTGTCTTGGTCGAATGTTAACCCAAGGCAAATTCATTAGCTGGCTAATTAGCTAACAAGCCATGTATGGTGAGCGCAGACACCGATACCTGCTAATTATTGCTAACATATACATAAAATACTACAATTAGAACCTCAACTGGCCATTTGATGAACTGTAGTTTTTGGCACTTCCGCGTTGGCTTCATTTTTTAGCACTGGAGGTTGTGTGAGAATTAATAATTTAAACAAAGGTTGCTTGCCTATTATATTAATACCATGTTAAAGCTTTTGTACACACATAAACACACCCAGGGCATGAGGCTTAACAATTCAAAGTGTTGTCCTGCAGATTTGCTGACTGCAGGCAAAAGTTGATTAGGTGTTGCAAACAGGCTGACATTTATACAAAGGACATGTATGTATTGTAATGGCCATGAGAGGAGAAGTATCAGTTGTGGAGAATGAATATAGTTATCAGATAGTTGTACATTCTCATTTAAAACTCTGTGTAATAAAGAGCATTCTTTTTTAGGATGATGACTACAGATTAACAGCTTGCTGACTGTGGTTTTCTGAATAGAAAAGCACAAGATGCTTTTGATCCTCTAGTGCTTTAATAAATGCCAAATTAAGGAATAGCTACTCTCCAGACTTTTCTTTTGCAAATAAACAAACGCGCTGACAGTTGCCACTTGGGTTGTTTCACATACAGGCCCCCTGGTCAAGGCTTCAACTTTCCCAAGCAGGCCTTTCTTTGTTCCTCACATGTGGTGAGAGCCCAACATAAATAAAACTGAATTGAATTAAATCAACATATAAACACATACAAGTCAGTCTGATAAAAGGTAGCATCTACCGAAGGGCATTATATTATACTGTACTTTACCCTTATACCTACCCTCTTATCTTTTTAATCCATAGGTACTTTAAATTACCCTACATTCAACGTGGTTACACTTTGTGACCAGTTTCAGTAAGTCATCAGCGTGAACCATACATTAATTTATAAGAAATATAACAGCAGCAAGTGAGTGGATATCTGTTCAGGAAAGAAATTACAGCACAACACCCTCTCTACCTTACCTTAAAAAATTACCTTCACTTAAAAATCAACAATATTAAAGAATATGTTGAGGCCAGAAACAGGATAGAGTCACCACTGGGCTTTTCAGACCAAAACTGCAGGTCTTACAGCAGGCCTCCCTGAAAAATGGCATAAATAGGAGAGGGGTCCCATTGAAATAGGCTATAGTTTGTACATTTTGTCACTACAGGAACAATACTGATGCTCATTTACTTTGATACTCAAATCTTGTGACTCAAAGCAGTCACAAGATTTGTTTCACTCATCAGTAGTTTCTCTATAACGATAGTAATTCTAATGTTCCAGGAGTTATTGACTAAAACATAAAGTTAATTGTTACAGTACCACAGTCCAGCTGATTGATAGCCTAGAATTTTAATCTAATTTTAATTCTAAACTATAGATGACAACAAGCAACAAGAACTACAGTATATGAGGTCTGGAGACACCTAGATATCCTCACCTAGAAACTGCTATTTACCCAACAATAACCTTTAGTGCTAGTCAGAGTTTGAACTTTGAAACAACCTCCCAGGCTTTGCTGTGTCTGTATACCTCTGGTACTCAGCAGGGCTGGGTTGTGGAGGGACAGAGAAGAGGGACATCATAAAAGATCTGGGTAGAGGTGTTGTTGTATTGGTCAAGACTGAGGGCTGAAGAACACAGAAGAAATCCTTTTATTTAGCCCATGATGGGTTACAGCAAGTTGTGTCTGTTACTGCTGCTGAGCAGCTACACTTTGGCTCGTAAGTAGGAATCCATTTTGATTCAAAGTAATTAGATTACAATAGAATTTGTACAAAATTTTAATGGATTAATGGATTTTTAAAGATTTTTCATCATTTGGAGCAAATTACATTTTGACTTGTCATAGAAAAAGCACAGGTGTTCCTAATAACATTAACAATGGCTCTGTTCTATTCAAGTGTCTTAGGGAGCCATGGCAGTGTGACAGTGAGACAGCATGCACAATACCAGGACCTAGAAACTCAAAAATGGAATTCAGCCATCATTCATTTAGTCAATTGCACCTGTGCTTTTCCATGTCAAAATGTCTTCTGTGAAAAAGGCCTATACAGGTGTGATAGTTCCATGGTCCTTTTGCATGCTGGCTCACTGTGACTCATTTGAATTGACATGTCTTAATCTCAATGTTTACTGTTATCCGTACATACATACATTAAGTCCTTGGTTAAAATGCATACATAGTGAGTGAACATGTTTGTTCAAGCGTTCATGTTTTAATTGAACAGCTTGCTAGATACAATAATTAAAATTTTGCTCAGTTTGCAGTTTAACAATTACAAATCCAATGAATGTGTTATATAGAAATGAAGGGGAAAAGGCAACAAAGAGCCTAGATAATCCCACCCTGTCACCCTAACCCACCCGATTCTGCTGTCTATCTTATTATTATACAGTTGTCCTTGTAGCTGGTGCTGTGATGGCAGATGTTAACTTCAGTTCAAAGAAGCTAACCAAGCATTCACACACACTCACACACTTTGGGTTGCCCAAAGACACTTCGACATGTGGGCTGGGGGAAGCCAGTGGATGACCTGCTCTACCACTAAGCCACAGCCGCCCCTTAATGTTAGGTCACCACTAACACTAACGCTAGCTAATGTCAACTTTTACTGTAGCTGTCTGTCTAATATCGAGCACTGTGGGCTTTAATAGCATCCCTACACTGTACTGTTTGATTGGATTAAATGTCTGAGTCTCATTCCACTCGACCATGAAATATGCAGGTTGTGCAATGAACTGGCAACCACTGGAATGGAATAGAAGGGGAGAGGGGGAGTGCATCATCTAGTGGCTGAATGTTATCAATGTTATCAATAGCATCTTTAATTAATTAATTTACTCAGAGTGTTTTGCTTTTCACTGGTGAAAGGGACATAACACCCAAAATATTTTCTTGCCCTTGCCTTTACAAGGCAATCAGTCCATTTTTTTCCACTTCACCACTAACTCTAATCAATAAAGTCTATTAATCGTATGTTTATTAATCATTTATATGATCCTTCACTCTGTTTTGTTTTCCAGAGGAAGGCAATGACAACAATGAACAAACTTCAACATGTCTGTGTAAGTTGCTATCTACACCTCAGTTACATTCACGTTAAATGTCCATTACTTGATCAACAAAACCTAACAACCTTCAAAATCCTTTTCTGAAAATTGTAATTGTTGGTTGTTTTCATTAGTATTCTGTACTATTTTGGTAAAAAAAAGGAAACATATAAGAATGATGCAAAATGCTTATATTGTACTTTTTAAAGGGTTGGTAAGGCCCTTCTGGACTTTGTCAGTTCCTCTAAGGGGCTTGACAGTGTGTGTACCTGAAAAGAACGGAGTGTGTATGTGCACAGGGTAGATAGAGGGGGGTAAGTGGTATGTTGTTGCAAACAGACACATTGACCTGCTAACAGATCGATGGTGGTTGTGCTAAACTAATAAACACATGACCTGTTTTCTGGAGGTAGCAGCAGGAGCTGATGGACTCTTGCTGTATATGATTCAGTACAATAGCTGTTATTCAGTGTTGGGAACATCATTTAGCTACCTCTGGGTCTAAAAGTCTGCTGCTAAGTAATGATGTGGAAATGATCCAATAGGGTTAATGTAGGAACATGACTGCATTGTTGGCTTGAAATTATTTGATCAGCACTTATAGTGGGCACGGAAAGTATTCAGACCCCTTTAAATTTTTCACTCTTTGTTTCATTGCAGCCATTTGCTAAAATCAAAAAAGTTCATTTTATTTCTCATTAATGAGAGACCCCATCTTGACAGAAAAATGTGAAGAAATGTAGAGAAATGTAGAAATTTTTGCAAATTTATTAAAAAAGAAAAACTGAAATATCACATGGTCATAAGTATTCAGACCCTTTGCTGTGACACTCATATTTAACTCACATGCTGTCCATTTCTTCTGATCCTCCTTGAGATGGTTCTACTCCTTCATTGTAGTCCAGCTGTGTTTAATTAAACTGACTGGACTTGATTAGGAAAGGCACACACCTATCTATATAAGACCTTACAGCTCACAGTGCATGTCAGAGCAAATGAGAATCATGAGGTTGAAGGAACTGCCCAAGGAGCTCAGAGACAAAATTGTGGCAAGGCACGGATCTGGCCATGGTTACAAAAGAATTTCTGCAGCACTCAAGGTTCCTAAGAGCACAGTGGCCTCCATAATCCTTAAATGGAAGAAGTTTGGGACGACCAGAACTCTTCCTAGACCTGGCCGTCCAGCCAAACTGAGCAATCGTGGGAGAAGAGCCTTGGTGAGAGAGGTAAAGAAGAACCCAAAGATCACTGTAGCTGAGCTCCAGAGATGCAGTAGGGAGATGGGAGAAAGTTCCAGAAAGTCAACTATCACTGCAGCCCTCCACCAGTTGGGGCTTTATGGTAGAGTGGCCCGACGGAAGCCTCTACTCAGTGCAAGACATATGAAAGCCCGCATAGAGTTTGCCAAAAAACACAACAAGACTCCCAGACTATGAGAAATAAGATCCTCTGATGAGACCAAAATTGAACTTTTTGGTGTTAATTCTAAGCGGTATGTGTGGAGAAAACCATGCACTGCTCATCACCTGCCCAATACAATCCCAACAGTGAAACATGGTGGTGGCAGCATCATGCTATGGAGGTGTTTTTCAGCTGCAGGGACAGGACAACTGGTTGCAATTGAAGGAAAGATGAATGCAGCCAAGTACAGAGAGATCCTGGAGGAAAACCTCTTCCAGAGTGCTCAGGACCTCAGATTGGGCCGAAGGTTCACCTTCCAACAAGACAATGACCCTAAGCACACAGCTAAAAAAACAAAGGAGTGGCTTCAGAACAACTCTGTGAACATTCTATACAGGCCCAGCCAGAGCCCTGACCTAAACCCAATTGAGCATGAAAATCCAACGTCCACCAACGTTCACCATCCAATCTGACAGAACTGGAAAGGATCTGCAAGGAAGAATGGTAGAGGATCCCCAAATCCAGGTGTGAAAAACTTGTTGCATCATTCCCAAGAAGACTCATGGCTGTACTAGCTCAAAAGGGTGCTTCTACTCAATACTGAGCTAAGGGTCTGAATACTTATGACCATGTGATATTTCAGTTTTTCTTTTTGAATACATTTGCAAACATTTCTACATTTCTGTTTTTTTCTGTCAAGACGGGGTGCTGAGTGTACATTAATGAGAAATAAAATGAACTTTTTTGATTTTAGCAAATGGCTGCAATGAAACAAAGAGTGAAAAATTTAAAGGGGTCTGAATACTTTCTGTACCCACTGTAGATCTTTGTACATTCCGGACAAAGATCTTACAGAGTCAATATAACCATGTAATACCATTATCTTATTGCAGTGGCATCCAGATTCAAGACATATAAGAAATATTTGTACCAGTACACCACAGAGAGCAGAAATGGTGTGGTGGGCACTGCCAACCTGAGGAACGGACCTAAAGTCTCTTGTCAGGTACATGACTGTTTATGTATCCCACTTTGTCAGTTCAATTCAGTTTTATTTATTTAGCTCCAATTCATTACAGAAGTTATCTCATTGCACTTTTCCTATAGAGCAGGTCTAGACCGTACTCTTTATAATATTATTTACAGAGACCCAAAAAATCCCACCATGAGCAAGCACTTGGCGACAGTGGCAAGGAAAAACTTCCTTTAAGAGGCAGAAACCTTGGGCAGAACCAGACTCACATAGAATTTTAAAATAATAATAATGTAATGGTAGTGGTAATGACAATATTAATAAAATAATAATAAGAATGATAGTGATAGGAATAATAATGATAAGTGCCAAGTACAATAACTTCAGTTTTGGTATGCTTAAAGTTTAGCTAACTGATTAGTTCCATCCGGCTTGATCGATAGATATAATTAGGTATCATCCGCATAAAAATGAACATTTATGGAGTGTTTCATAATAAGTTTGCCTAAAGGAAGCATATATAAGGTGAATAGAATAGAATAGAATTGATCCAAGCACAGAACCTTGTGGAAGTCCGTGACTAACATGTACAAACTGAGATTGATCTCATAGATAAGATTTAAACGAGATTAATGTTCCAATCTCTGTAATAAGATGTGATAGTCAATGGTTTCGAATGCAGCACTAAGGTCTAACGAGACAAGTACAGAGACAAGCTCATTGTCTGATGCAATTAAAAGGTAATTTGTAATTTTTAACAGTGCTGTCTCTGTGCTATGATGCACTCTAAATCCTGACTGAAAATCCTCAAATATACTATTGTTACTTAGAAAGTCACACAACTGATTGGCGACTGCTTTCTCAAGGCTCTTAGAAAAAAAGGGAAGGTTAGATATAGGTCTACAGTTGGCTAAAATCCCTGGATCAAGAGTGGGCTTTTTAAGAAGAGGTTTAATTACAGCTATTTTAAAAGGACTGTGGGACATAACCGGTTAATAAAAACAGATTGATCATATCTAGTAAAGAAGTGCTAACTAAGTGTAAAACATCTTTAAGTAGCCTAGTTGGAATGGGGTCTAAGAGACAGGTTGATGGCTTAGATGAAGAAATCACTGAATTTAGTTGAAGAAGGTCAATAGGAGCAAAGCAGTCTAAATCTATATCAGGTTTTACAGCTGTTTCTAAGGTTCCTGTGTTTGAAGATAAATCGGTACCGGTTGAGGGCAGGGCGTGATGAATGTTTTCTCTAATAGCTAAAATTTTATCATTAAAGAAGCTCATGAAGTCGTTACTACTGAGGGCTATAGGAATACATGGCTCAATAGAGCTGTGACTTTCTGTCAGCCTGGCTACAGTACTGAAAAGAAACCTGGGGTTTGTTTTATTAATGATGAGTAGTAGGCTGCTCTGGCATTACGGAGGGCTTTCCTATATATTTTAAGACTATTTTGCCAGGTTAAATGAGATTCTTACAGATTAGTGGAACACCATTTCCTTTCAAGTTTTTGTGATGTTTGTTTTAATTTGAGGGTTTGGGGGTTATACCATGGAGCTAACCTTTTATTATCTTGTTTTTTAGAGGGGCAACACAGTCGAGTGTTGTTCGCAGTGAGCCTGCAGCACTATCAACAGGATGATCAATTTGGGAGGGACTGAAATTAGCATAGGAGTCCTATGTTATAATGAGACATAGTATTGAATTAAATGCAAATCGAATCACTTCCTTAAATTTAGCTATAGCACTATCAAATAGACATCAAGTGTAGAGGTTTTTGCCTAATGGCATGTAGTCCAGTAATAGGAGTTCAAAAATTATTAAATAATGGTCTGATAATGAAGGATTCTGTGGAAAGACTATTTAAAGTTCAATTTTGATACCATATACCAGAACAAGGTTGAGGGTGTGGTCAAAACAGTGAGAGGGTTTATGTACACTCTGACAGAAGCCAAATGAATCTAATAATGAGATAAACACTAAGACAACAAGGCTTTCAAATGAGTTATAACTGGTCAGATTTGGCAGGGGCCCTGAGAAAACTCCATAGTCCAACATTGTATTTTGCATATGTACACTCAACATTAATTTTAGTGACCTCTAATTGGTGTAATTGGGAGTCGTTACCGCTGATGTGAATAACAGTCTTACTGTATTTACGCTTATCCTTAGCCAGTAGTTTTAAATAGGATTCAATGTTGCCCACTCTGGCCCCAGGAATACATTTGACTATGGTCACTGGTGTCGCTAGGTTCACGTTTCTCAAAATAGAGCTGCCAATAATCAGAGTTGGTTTCTCAGAGGATGTGTGGCTGAGTGGGGAGAACTTGTTAGAAATGTGGACAGGTTGGTGGTGAACCATGGGCTTCTGCTTAGGGCTATGCTTCCATCAGACAGTCACCCAGCCTCCCTGAGTGATGAGTGGCTATGAGTGCTTGAGCAGATCCAATGTATGTTTAAATGTACAGCAGATAGTTTGTCACTATAATGAAGAATCAAACAAAATTAACTGTGATGAGCTAGAGCAGCAAAAATACGCTACCAGTAACACACAAACACCGGCGACAATACGCTTACTTCTGCACGTCACACACAGTGAAGTGACTCTTGATTCAGTGGTTCACTGAATCAGAATGTTCTTATCTGAGCTCCCTCCCTGTCTCTCCATTGACCCTGTGTCTGCTGTCACATATCTTTAGGTAGAGATCGAAGTCCCTCAGACGTGCAGATTAATCATGCACACCAGGGACTGTGCTCTCAGTGAGGTGTCCATCATGGATCCCCAGGGCCAGCTGGTCTACAGGCAGTCCTCCGGCTCTGAGGCCTTCCAGGCTGCCATGGAAAAGTTAGTGCAAACATTCTGCACATGATCTGATACACATGCAATAACATGATGTGTCTTTTGTAAGTTAAGACAAAAACAAGTTAGATTTTTTTGGTGTCCATGTTGAGCCTTGACAAAGCAAAATGATAAAAGAAAAGAAAAGCAAACTAAACTCTACACAAATTTAATCCCATCCTGAGGCCCTGCAGGGCAGGTTGCTGACAATGTAAAAGGGGTCAATGTGACAATGTAAAAGGGGTCGTGGTGATGAATCTGCAGAGAATTAGCACTCTGCAGCTCCCCTTAGTTTTTCAGAGCTTTATAGTGAGTTTCAGCTCATTGTTTAGCTATCCGGCCCACAATTTTATTGTTTTGGTTCACTCTCACCGTTCTCATAGCATCATTTTCAGATGCAGCAGGCAGCTGTTGTCAGTGAAAAAGCTCTAAAAACTCTCTGTACACTACCTGCTCAGCACCAAACAGCAGACAAAGTTAGAGACTAGTTGATGAACATAATGGAGCATTTAGCAGCTAAAGAGCCAGATATTTCCCTCAGGAGTTGGTAGAGGCCCAAAACAGAGCTAAAAGGAGAGTGAATATTGGACTTAAATTTGCCGGGTGGACAGAAACACAACTCCAAATGAATGATAATATTGCTCCCTAACTGATGGATGTGAAAATAACTGTTTACTAAGATGTTCGCCATATCAACTTAAAAGGTGATCACATGTCAATGTTGTGTTTACAACTCGTTTCCGCAGCCCCCAAGTGGCCAAAAAAATCAGGTATTGCAGGTTTAAAGGTATACATTTTGAGAAAATACACGTATCAGCTTTCTTCCCAAGAGTTAGACGAGAATATACCACTCTCATATTTGTCCTTTAAATATGTAGCTGCAGCCAGCAGACAGTTATCTTAACTCAGCATAAAGACTGGAAACAGAGGGAAACAGCTATCCTATCTCTGTCCAAAGGTAACAAAATCCACCTACCAGCAGCTCTTAAACGTCATGCCCTCACTGTTAGGTTGCCAAACAAGCAGTGGAGACTTCAGGAAGTCACTGCACCCGGCCAAGAAATAGTCCTGCACATAACTCCCCATAAAACCACAACTGGTCTTTTTTTACACTTTTTGTACGGATAATAAGTGAGCTTTAAAGTTAATAAGTGTTAATAAGGGAGCTTTAAAGGTACTGGTAGATATATTTTGTTACCTTCAGACAGAGCCAGGTTAGCTGTTTCCCCCTATTTCCAGTCTTTGTGCTAAGTGCTATATTGTGCCAACATTTGAAATTAACATACAGTACATCTTTCTGGTGTAAACATAGTGTGAGCCTATACTGAGTTAAATGACTGATCATGTTTACTGCAAAATATTACTAAGTGATCTGTCTTTTCTTCATCCAGGAACCCTCTGAAGTTCACTGTGGAGGACGTCACCAGTGTCCAGCTCTACCCCGAGACAGACGAGCCAGTCAACATCCTCAACATTAAGAGAGGAATCATTTCAGCCCTCATGGTGCCTATCAGGGAGGATGAACAGAACAGCCTCATGGTTAGTATCTTCTCACAACCCAAAGTGGCTTTTTTAAAAATTTACCTGAAAAGGCACGACTACAGCATGAGGGCCTAAGACGCGTTATATTAGATGTACATTTAATGATCCCCTGAAGGTAAACTGGGTTGTTGCAGTAGCAAGTGAGCATAAAGTACAGATATAAATGGAGTACACGCAGAACATGAAAGATAATAGGAGAAGTTCATGCAAAAGAAAAGAAAATGGCAGAAAAATAAAGATCAAATTTAGTTAAAATGGCAGTCTGTCTGCACTTGCATGTGGCTTTGTCTCCTGTATTCTAAAGCTAATATTCATGAGAAAAATCCCTTTGCGTTTTTTTCTTTTTCAGAGCACAGTGCACGGTCAGTGTTTAACAGACTACCTGGTGAATGCCAGGAAGGATATCGCCACAGATGTGACTCTGTCCAGAGATCTGTCTCAGTGTGACCAATTCTACAGCAGGGAACTAGCCAACAGCCCCCTTGCCCTGCTGCAAAAACTGGTAAGGCATTTGTATCTGCCTCTAGCCTCTTACTGGAAGACTGTCTTTAATGCCACTTTATTGTGTGATGAAGGCAATTTGGCTTCTGAAGAGAACATTCTCTTTGCTTTCTTCTTTGTACATGGAGGTCAAAGGTCAGTAAACCTCAATACATGATCATAGACTTCAGGAGAGGAGAAGGTGGGAAACAACCTCTTGCCAGGGAACTAGTTGAAAATATGAAAGAGGTTAAATTTCTTGGCACTATAATGTTTGCTAACCCTAATATCTTAAAGTCAGCTCAGACATCATTCTTTTTGTGAAAGCTCAAAAAGTGTGTCAAAGGGCACTGTGGTCCAGTTTTTTTAGGTTCAGTTGTGGAAAGCGTGCTTACTTTCTTCACAGTTTGTTTCTTTATTATTATTTGTGGTATTTTGCTTATGTTAATATGTTTAGGTCATTTGACTCTTGAACTGTAAACCTTTGGCTTTTGTTTTTGCTTTTATATTTATAGCATTTTCTCTATTTTAATATGTTTGATTTATTGTATTGTATTGTACTTCACACTTATTTTATTTTATACTTATACCCAATTGGTACTTAATTTATTTTCTGACCTGTATTATAGTGTATTATATTTTTTGCTTAGTACTTCTATTCCTGTGTGCACTGACGTGATAGTGAGCTGCTGTAACAAAAGAGTTTCCCCTCGGGGATCAATAAAGTATTTCTGATTCTGATTATATATTAGTATGCTATGTTAAATGTTGTCCTCTCTGTCCTGCACTATGAGCTCAGTAAGGCAAGTTCCTAAGAACGTTTGTTGCAATGGCAAGTTAACTCAACTAAACTATTACACTACTGATACATGGATACACTGGTATGGCATTTAGCTTCTATGTGAAATGAAAAATAACTGGCTCCATCTGTGTGAACTGCCAATCATTTTGCATAAAGTGTTTTACATTATGTAAAAAATACTTTCCTTTGTCAGTCTAAAAAGTAATTTTGGTGCATAATTTGCCAAAGTAATTTAAGTCTTCTAAAGTCAATTTTTTTCTGTGACTTGAAATTATACATTAACATTAACACACATAAACATTGTGGATTTTTGTTTCCAGCATCGCCCCATGTCTAAGCTGATAACAAGCACTCAAGACTGCAACTACCAGTTTGATAAGAAGGGAAAACACATCACGACAGCCATGTGCACAGAAAAACACATCTACCTGCCCTTCTCCCATGAGTAAGTCGTCACCTTAGTGATGTGTGTATATAGTGCACTGTTATTCCCTTTGCATCACCTTCTAATCTGCCTTGCAGGGACAATGGAATATCATCTGTGGTGACCCAGGATCTCACCTTTCAAAGCTCTAAAAGGATTAACAACAGAGTATTTGGTGAGTGATCATTTCAAGCATGTCTGCTGTGCCTGACATGAATAGTTTAAGTTCACATGTCTTATTGGCAAATCCAAAATTAATGCTAAATATGTGTGTACACAGATGTGAACCCCAGGCAGAGCAAGCCACTCCACTTTGAAGACCCTGATGATAAAGCTCCAGTCCAGACAAAGGACACTGTTCTGAGCACCCTGCGGGACCTTGTGGCTTTGGCAGGCACGGACCAGGGTCAGAAGAGGACCAGTCTTTTCCATAAGCTGGTGTCCAGCCTGCGCGTCCTGAGGAATGAGACCCTGAGCCAGACAGTCACTGAGATGTTAGATACATCAGGCTGGCTCACCTGGCAGGCCCTGTTCCAGTGTGGAACCCCGGAGTGCACCAGCGGTATCCTTCAGGCTATTAGGACCATTGATGGGGTGTCACTAGAGGTTGACGCTCTAGTCTATGGGCTGAGTCTACAGGCTAACCCTGATGCTGCACGTGTCCGAGATATGCTCAGCATGGCTCAGTATAAACAGAGCAGGGCAACCATGTATGCTCTAGCCAACACAGTCAAGAAGTAAGTAAAATAGGTAATTCTAGCCTTAAAAAACAGACTGATAATTATGACACGCAATCAAAAAAATATATTACTATATATTTATTGTTATATATTACTAATGTAGAAGACCTGTTAAATTTTAATAAAGCAAAACAGGACATAAAGCAACATTTATGTCCTTTGTTAGCCAACTTTGTAACTGTTACAGGTGACCACTAGAGGGAAACCCTCTGAAACGTAATTTTTAAACACAATCTATATCCATCCAGGGCATCTTATTATATCTTCTCTGTCTTTGGTCCACAGGTTCCATAAAGGAGAGGTTACTCCAGTGGTCACAGATGTGTCAAAGTTCATGGAAACACACTTAAATGACTGCTCGGGAGAAATCCTTGATTATGACTCTGATTTTCCAGCTGACCCTGAAGAGATGTCCTTCCTTGTACTGAGGGTACTGATAATCATTCAAACATTTCATTTACTGTATTGTATCTGAGTCAGCTCTTGCCAGGGAATCTGGCTCAGGGGTGCAGTGCCCCAAATTAATTATTTTTCTAATCTCCAGGTTGTTGGTGTCATGGGTCAAGCTATGCAAGCTGTCAACCCCAGCCTGATTTCCTCTATTATGCGGTGTGCTAAGAAAACAGACATTCCATTATCAAACCAAAAGGCAGCTATACGGGCCTTTAGGTTGATGGATATCAATGATGAGGTACAATTACTTCACACACACACACACACACACACACACACACACACACACACACACACACACACACACACACACACATTTGTTGCACAGTCATTGTAGGGTGATGATGACCACAGCATATCATGGGAATTAATTGACAGTTTGACTTTTTAACAAATTCACATACAAGCAAAAGCAAAAAAGAGAACTGACTTACTGAAACTGGAATATTGTAAAAATATACTATATGCACGTTGTCATATTTACATAGTGGAATCCTCTGCAAGTATTGGCTACAACCAGTCAACGCAATAATTTGTCATTTGATCGACCACAGATCAGAAACGTTCTCATGGAGGTGTACCAGGATGCTCAGAGTCCTGTTGAAAAACGTGTAGCATCCTACCTGATTCTGATGAAGAACCCAGACCAAGCCCTGGTTAGAGACATTGTGAACAATTTGGAGAACGTGAGGGAGGAGCAGCTCAAGAGCTTTGTGGTCTCCTACCTGAATAACATCCGCAACTCTGATGAGCCACAAATGCATCAGTGAGTAATCAGCCAGCAATAATATTAGATAGTTATTACCTGTACAATTAATGAGTAATTTACACAGAGGTTAATTTCATTTATAGCTTCTTAGCACATTAAAATAAAATGATGATGAAATAAAATTTATGACATAAATCCTACTACATAAACATAATACCACTGTATGCTACCCACCTAGCACCAAACTGCAGACAAACAAAGACACAGACATAGCTGGTGGAGAAATTCAAACAAGTAGCAGCTAAAGAGCCAGACTTTTTTCTCAGAAGTTAGCGGAGATCTAAAAGTAGAGTGAACATCGATATCACATTAAGTGGCCAGAAAAATTACTACAAGTAAATGCTAATGTTGCTAAGTTTCTGCTGGACATGGGTAATTTCTTACTAACCCGATAGCCATAGCAATTTTGTAAGTTGATAAAATGTTAGCGTTGTGGCCAAAAATCTATTTAGTCAATGAGACATAAAGATAACCCCTTAAGTATAATATTTCCCTTTAGTATTAGGGATTTAAATTGAAGCCAAAGTAAGCATGTACAGTGAGTAAAGACAATGGTGTTTCAAACATTATGGGGCATGGAAAATGAAAGAGACAGAAACCTTTTTCCTACAATCTCTTTTTGATTTGAGAGAGAAAATAGAAATATTTTTGTTTTGGCACTGTGCCATCTTAATAAAACCTTCTTTCTTCTCCTTACTAAAGACTCAGGGAGCACATTGAGTTGGCCTTGAAAGACCAGCTATCACCCACAAACAAGGTATTTGATGGCATTTCACACAGCTACAAAATAGACTCTCCCTTGGGCTCAGTACAGAGCAACATCATCTTCGATGCCACGGACACCTTACCTAAAGAAGTGATGCTGGAGACCACTCTAAAAGTTTTTGACTACAACTATGACATCTTTGAGGTATGTTTCAATGGCATATTTGTTATATGTGGTAAAAACATACAAATTAGCTTTGTAAAGATTTTTAAACACACAAAACTCTCCCCTTCAAGGTTGGTGTTGAGGGAACAGGATTTGAACCAACAATTGATGCTCTCTTTGGAGAACAGGGTTTCTTCCCCGACTCTATCTCCAAAGTCATGTACTGGGCAGGTGACAAAGCCCACATGCTCAGAGAGGTTTTGGACAGAATCACCCCTGACAGAGACAGTATGAAGAGACAGGTGAAATGATTTTTGGAAACTCATAAATATTGTGCTTGTAGCCAGGAACTAATACATACACTTGTAATATCTCTCCAGGTACCACAGGATCTCCTGAAAGATATCACAAACAGTGTACAGAAGCTCATGGATGACGTGCATTTTTCTCCAGCCCCTGAAGCTATAGCCTATCTTCGGCTTCTGGGAAATGAGATAGGATACATAAAGACCAAAGAGATGAGAAAGATGGCTGAGACTCTATCCATGTACTACCATGTTTACATCAGGATGCTGCCTATCAAAGTAAGCTCAGTTGTTTCCTGACATGAACTTTGCAAGAGAAAAAAAATGAAAAACATACGCCCACAAAAAAGGGAAATGAATTCCCCAAAATTTCAAGGCACACTGCTTCGTCAAGGTACAACATTTTAAAAGCCTTTGTTATATTGGCTAGATGACTAAAAACAAGACTGACGCATATTGACCGCACACCGATCTTCCTCAGGGTCGCAGGGTTATTGAACAAGCTTTTCTACTTTTGTTTGAGATTTAAAAAAAAATCTAATTCAAATTATCCATAACTGTGATAGTCTTCTTCTAACACATCTGATTGCTTTGGGTAACCTATTCAGAAAAAGTTACAGTTCATATGTAGCAGGTGCATGATTACACTAACATGTCAGTGTGCTAACATGATCGCAATGACAATGCTAACATTCTGATGTAAGTAATTTTTACTGTGTTCAACATATTAGCATAGCATGTCAGCATGCTAACATTTGCTAATTAGCGCTAAACACAAAGTACAGCTGAAGCTGATGGGAATGTCATTAGTTTTGCAGGTATTTGGTCATAAACCAAAGTACTGGACTAACTAACATTTTGACCTGATGATGGCACTCAAAGAATGGTCAGGGCATCATAAAGTCATATGGGGACCATAAATGTCCATACAAAATATTACAGTAATCCATCCAATAGCTGCCGAAATATTTCAGTCTGGACCAAAGTGCTGGACAGACCAACTGACCCTGGAAATATTGCTAGCTTGGCTAAAAATCAAGCAGTTAACTAAGTTATAATGTTAATGATTAGATTGTGTTCCAAAATTTGATAGTGGACTTCCATGATGTCACTAGCTATAGTTTAAAGAGATTTCCAACTCAACTGCAAGTGATATGTTAATACAACCTGTTATTGTTCTTTCCAAAAGGTCTTTTTTGCATTGACATCTAGCACTGAAAATGAAGTCTTTGCCCACTACATCTTCATGGAGAATGCCTTCTGTCTACCCACTGCCTCTGGTTTCCCTCTGAAGTTCTCACTTGCTGGTGTTTTTGCACCTGGTGCCAAAGGAGGCCTGACTCACTCATCTGCTAACATAATGGTAAGTTTGCTTCTCTATATCATGTATAATAAAATTATATTTTGTGTATGTCTGCTGTGAATTTCTGTTTACAGCAATTCTGTTGAATCCTTCTCCTTGTAGACTGACTTGTCCTTCATGCCTTCAGTTGGGCTAGAATTCATCACCCAAATGGGTGTGCATATTCCAGACTATGTGGAGGCTAGGCTTGAGATGCACACTAATATGTACCACGAGAGTTCCCTCAATGCTAAGGTCACCATGAACAGAAACCAGATGAGACTGTCCATCCCTGCTCCTAAGTCAAACACGCAGTTGCTCAGCGTTAGGTCAGTGGCACCTGTGTCAAATGATACAAAACTCTTGTGCAACTCTTAATGGTTGCTCAGTGGTTGTTCTCTCTCACTACTTCATAACTCTCCTCTCTCTTTTTGAAATACAGTAACAAGCTGCTGTCAGTCTCCTCTGGTCAAACAAAAATAGTTCCATCCCTGGTGGATGACCGGACTGACTCAACTGACTGCCAGCCCCTATTTAGTGGTCTGAAATTCTGCACAATAGTGCATTACTCCAATGCTACTTCCATGGACCAGGCCCCATATTACCCCCTGACTGGAGAAACCAGGTACAAGGAAGCCACATTAGCAAATCTGACTTGAAACCCATTGGTGGAGTCTTTTTGATTTTAGTTTTTTGTATTTAAGTAGTTTCTATTTGGGTAACTAATATGTAAATAGTTTCTGTGGTTAATTGATATTTTAATTACCCTAATGCGGTACTCAATGATTCTAAATAACCAGAGAGTCAGATTGAATGAAAACTGTGTCGTGTTCTCAGGTTTGCGGTTGAAATCCAGCCCACAGGGGGAGTCTCAGAGTACACTGCCACCATCACAGATGAAATGCTCAGAGAGGGTAAAAAGGGTCGTCATAAAATACAGTCTCTGAAGCTAACCCTGAAAGCAGAAGGTACTGTTATAAGATAATGTGTGTGTGCTTGTGTGTGCTTGTGTGTGTGTGTGTGTGTGTGTGTGTGTGTGTGCTTGTGTGTGTGCGCATGTAAATGTGTATGTGTCAGGCTGGTAAGGGCGAAGTGTGGGAATAATAATTTAACAAGTTAAAATTTGGAGGAATACATTTAAAATGTAAAAATACCGACAACGCCACCTAGGTTAGGAAATCTAGGTCTCCTGGGATATTCAGGTTATTTTATAATTGGGGGAAGAGCAGCACAGGTTGACCAAGGGTTGTGACACTCAAAAAAATGTATCCACTTTCACAATGTGTGGGGAAAAGTCTTTTGGGGCCAGTGTGCATCACGTGACAGACCCGAAGTTGTAATTGCATGGTTTGGCTACTATGTCAAATTGGCTTCAATGCCCGCAGCACTTCCTGGGGGCTCGGCGACTGCATGTTCTGCATGTGTGTTCTCTCATTCCCCATGTCCCCGACTACTGGATACTCATTCCTGCTGTTGTTCCACGACTGGCTGGCATGTGAGGGAATGACGCCGCACAGCCTGTCGTTACTTGTTACCATGGTGTAGCACTGCTGGGCCCTTCCTCTCCCTCCTTCCCTCATGAACGTGCACCATCACGGTGCAGCCATAGGTACGCTGAGGGAGATACATAGGTCTACACCAGCCATCAATGATCACATGCACACATGGATCAGCTGTCAGTCGGCTTTAACAGCTGAGACTTTTAATCTGTACCTCCTCAAGTAACCTCCCAGTTCCTGCATTTGAACTAGTAATAAAAAAACTTAACTTAACAATAACAAAAATAATATCTCTAGCCAGTGCTAAAATTGTCATAAGCAGGCTATTTTCCAGGACCCAAATGCAGGAACTCACAGGAAACGGCTGGATGAACGTGACAGTTTATATTGTGCAGATTATTATTGACACTGATGAATACTAAATCAGGCGTCACCCGTAGCCTCTCCGAGGATCCGGCAGAGCCGAGTTGGAGGCGTGACTGATGGCACTCCGGACGGAGACGAGGTGAGCAGGTTCCGGGCTGCCGAGCGTAGCGGGAAAACTGAGCCGACCAGGTGGAGGATCACTGGAGCCGGGCGTGTGGTGTGGATGGCCGGCAGTGTCCAGAGGCGAAGATTAGCTGGATGGCGAGAGTGGCGAGATAGCTGAGGCCTGGGTGATCTGAAGGGCAGACTGAGGCGGTAGTCACTGGCAGAGCGAAAGTCTGAAACAACAAGACAAGCGGAGTTATTACTGCGTAAATGTAACATTTACTGTAAAGTAACTGTTAACCTTTGATAATCTCTGTTACTTCTTCAGATTTAATAGCTTGACAATTATGACAAATATGAGTAACAAAAACAACCATATAATATTTATATCAGCCAAGTCAATTGTCAACAATTAAAGAACATTTCGAATAAACAGATGAGAGATTGATTCTTACCATATTCTCTACCTATAAATAAGGATAAAGTAAACTTTAGCCTGAGTCTTCTGGCAACTGAACATATTACAGGGCAATTAAACCTTTGTTAGCCAACTAAGACAATGAAGAGTGACTGATTTTTTTGGTGAGTATTTGGGAATATACTAACAGTGAGTATTTGGGAATAAACAGTTGCAACAGATACTGAGTAATAGGTAATGTTATTCTTATAGACATGAATCAAAGCTCATTTCCATATTTTAATAACGTCAATGTTTTGTCTGGAATGTTCATGTGAAATCAGACTGCTCTACATGAGTACCGTCCCTATAACACACTGATAGACAGTAGCAGTTCTCACTGAGTTATAAAAGCTATTCAAAATATAATCAGTTACCGTCAGTCACACTGTAATTTTCCATATTGCAGTCTGCCGTTAGAGGACATTCTGTCTTCTGACCCCTTTGTATCCTGGGGATAAGATTTTGTTGTAGCTAAGTTTCAGCAAATCAGCTCTTGCTTTTCCCTTAACCTTCACATTATTGTACCAAATGAGAAGTCAGTTGAAAATTAATGGCTCTGAATGTTTTATCATAAAAGGTAATAGGTGTGTTCATGAAAAATAACACTGGAATGATTTAGGGCATTTTTAGTTTGTTAGCCAACATTGCTAATGTCTCTCAAGTCAATGATATATCTGGGGTGGTTAAGCTTTAATATTGATTTCTGATTCGCTATAAAGTAATGTTGATTCTAAATGGGGAGTGTGATAGGACGTATGAATTTCTGATCGTTGGTAGTGAGAACTCAGGAGCGATCTTACCATTTGTGCTGTCGCCTTTTGCTGTTAATTGGGTCAATTTGGCTTGAGTATTGAATCTCACTGTTCAATTAAAGTTCGTCTTGCGTTGTCGTGTCTGAGCACATTCCGAAGAGGCGTTCTGCATAGTTTTGGGCTCTTTTGAGATCTGTAAACGAAGTCTTTATGCCGTTGTAGGTCACTAAGAGTCTTGCTGGGTAGAGTAGGCCATATTTTACACCAGGTTGGTCTCACAGTATTTCCCTGTTTCTGTTGAAGAGTGATCTCTGTTTTGCGACGGTTGGTGGATAGTTGGGGAAGATTTGTATCTTTTTGCCTTGGTATTGGAGGTTTTTTATCACTGCTGCTTTGCACAAGATGTCTTCCAGATTGTGGTAGGCCAGGGTGGTTCATGAGATGTACAACAATCTGCATTCTGTATTTATACTGTGTACTGTGTCGTGCTTAGGCACAGGAATCATTTCTACTGGCAGAATGTGTATATATTATTTATTCATTATTTACATCTGTATTTATTGACATTCGGATTGTGAATTCATCATTAAATAACCCAGAATGTGATTATGGTGTCTTCTGAACGTTGGAAATTAATTCATTAGAAAATTCAGGGAATGTCAGGGAAAATTTAAAATGAACTTATATCAAATGTCACAGTCTGTCATGTCCTCACCAGCCCTTAATCACCCACACCTGCTCCTAATTACACTCCTGCCCTCAATCAGTCCCAATCACACACAGTATATAACCACTCCACTCTCCAAACCAGGCCGCACCTTCTGGCGAGGTGCGGCCTGGTTTTCCCCCTGCACCCGTCTCAGTTTCCGACTGAGTGGTCTCGGGTGGCCTTCATAATGCTCCGGCTGGCCGGCCCGGCGCTGTACTGGGCGGGATCCCTGGCGGCACGTGAAGAGGCGGTCCTCCACTCTCTGGGCCAGTTCTTGGTGCTTTTCAGCAAGGAGTTTGGCCCGCCAAACATGTGGACATCAGCCCATCCCCAACCCGTTTGCTCGCATGCCTCCAGTTCCGAGGCCCAGCCGCCGCCGCCTGCCTTCAGTTCCGAGGTCCAGCCTTCGCCGTCCGCCTCCAGAGGGTCCACAGGCTCCGCTATGGCTTCCAGCCCGGAGGTCCGTCAGCCAGAGTCGCCAGGCTCCGCTCCGGCTTCCAGATGTCTCCAAGGCCCTGGTCGTCCACCAGTCTCCTCTCCGGTCTCCAGCCGTCTCCAAGCCCCTGGTCGTCCGTCAGAGTCCGCTCCGGTCTCCAGCCGTCTCCAAGCCCCTGGTCGTCCGTCAGAGTCCGCGACGGTCTCCAGCCGTCTCCAAGCCGTCATCCACCCGACGTGACCGGACTCCGGCCGGCTCCCCGGATCGGCATGCTCCCTGGGGGCGGGCCACTGCATCGGGGGGAGGGGGGTTTCGGCCCTCGGGAGCTGGCTGTGGAGGGGGGGGGTACTGTCACAGTCTGTCATGTCCTCACCAGCCCGTAATCACCCACACCTGCTCCTAATTACACTCCTGCCCTCAATCAGACACAGTATATAACCACTCCACTCTCCACACAGTGTCCGACCTCGTTTGTGTATAGGACTCAATGCACCAGACTATTCCAGTGTTTCTCCAGTTCCCCGTGTGTTCTCCAGTCCTCCGTGGCTTCTCCATTCCTCCTTGGTCTCTCCAGTTTCCTGTGACTTTCCTCCGGTGACTTCCCCAGATCCACTCTACCTATCTCCACACTCTCCACTTCTGGCTGTCATCTTAATAAAGACATTCCCATCCATCTCGGTGTCCTCTGCCTGTTAGTCCGTGACATCAAACCTGACGCTCAGGAATTATCAGCCTCACATGTGACTGAATGGAAATGACGATAAATTATGTAAAGTGTTTCTTGCTGACAGACAGACTTCTTTAATTGTATCTATGATAGAAGTTAATGGGGGAAATAACAGATCATGAAAAGAAAAATCTTTCTAATAAATTAATGAAGTTGGTCCTTTTGATGTTCAGTATGGAGGACCGGAACTGCCTAAATCAAAAATAAATAAATGACTCAAGACATAAATTTATATGCCATTAAATGCACCAAAAATATTACAATTAATGTAGGTATTAAATAATTTATAAAATGTGACACAAATTGATATTTCTGTTTTCATTTCCTTCTGTATATATTTACATTTGTATTAATTTCCCTATTTATTTACTTTCCCATTTAATTTTTTAAATTTTATTAATTTGTTTATTTATTCATTTATATTATTCATTAATTGATTTATGTTTTATGTATGTATTTATGTATGTATTTTCCCTTTGCATTTCCCCCCATTTATTTCCCAAAACTTATTTATTTCTGTCTTTTCTTTTTACATTTCTTTATGCATTTCTGCTTAATTATGCAAATGAAGGGGGCTGTGTGTCATGGGGTGAACTTTTCACCTATTGGCTGATCGACATCAGAGTGTATAGATCGACTATACATGCCTTGCTGCCACAACGGTGGCTTCTGGCCACTGAGGGACACAACTATTATACCGAGGAGATTTACAGCTGGCTCCGACCAGGACTCTGATCTGGATCATATTTTATGGAGAAAATATTTTCTGGCTTTCCCTTTGATGTCCTCCGGCGGCTCTGCCTCAACTCTTGGTGATTTACGGAGTTTACTGATGAACAGATAACTTAACTTAACTTGCTGCTAACTGTAAAGTTAGCTGCCATCAGCTTGTTAGCCATGCAGTCTGATTAACTAACTCTCCCCGGAGTGGGAGTTGGAGCAACGGTAGTCTAAAGCACCTGTACTACAGGAGTAAACAATTCCGACATTCCCCCGGTGCTCCCAGCTCTGAGCTCCCCGTCCAGGCAGTCAGCTAATGGGACAGCTATGGGAAAGCCATCTGTCCATCAGCAAACTCTGTAAATCACCAAAAGTTGAAGCTGAGCTATAAGGCACGCTCACAGACCCCGCTGTGAGCTGGCTGGAGCTCTCTCAAGAGGCCGGTCTCATACACAAGAAGCTTTTATTTCTCTGATGGTTTAAGTATCACAACACAAATGTTCTTGCAAAAAAAGGGAACATGTGGTTGTGGGGATTCAAGATATTTATGAATTTATGAATATGTCACTGCTCTAGCCCTAATAACGAGAACAAAAACAATAGGGTTCCACCAGCTTCCCTGCTCAGTCCCTAATAATTCCTTCAGCAATAGGGACCTCGCAGCAGTCGCTCCTCTGGCCCTAATAAAAGAGAGTGATACACTTGAGTTTAATCTGTCATCTGTCTTCACTCTTGTATGAAAATCCAGTGTTGTGATGTATCAATTCAGTGTGCTGCAGCGTCCAATCAATAACTGATATATGTGCCGGTCAGAGTCAAAGGCAGAAAGGGCTCTAAAATACATGCCTGGTTAAAAATTTACACTAAAACATGCAATGAATACACATAAAACATGTACTAAAACCTACATAGTATTACTACAACATAATAAATGAATAAAATCACGCTCAAAAAACATGCATCAACAAATGTTCACAGCAAGCCAGATACAAACACAAAAGTACACTACCCAATATTTCTGCCATGTGACATATGTGCCAGTATCCCTAGGAATTACATCCATATTGGACACATCTCACGATTTACATCCAGTGCCGACGTTGAGTGCCAATGTAGGAGGTAGTGTGTCCTTTATGTATGAACATCGAAAGTAAGAGTGTGGCTGTAGCATGTCTTACTTTCATGCAAGAGTTTGTGTCTTGTGACAAACCAGCAAATAATGTTCACCTTTTAATTAACAGTAACTACAATGTGTTCCTAATCTTAGTCAGGGGTTTTAGTTGCCTAACCCTAACCTTAACCACAGTTTATTTGCCACAACCACAGTCTTTCCCTAACCTTAACCATACTATAGCTGCCATATGCAGATATTAGAGAAAGCAAATTTTATTTGCCGTTGGATGAAAAACTTTTTGTCATTGAACATAATCCTGGGTTTTGTGAAACGGTCCCAGGATGGTACGAGCATGTACTTGAACTGTAAGAGTATATCAACTGCATATATCACTTATGACATTGATATGGGCACCTGTTAACATATTTTGAAGCCACCAGTTACCACTGTTCCTGGAGATAGACACTGACTAATTAACTGACTTTAATTTCTGCTGTTACTAGGTGATGATTCGACAGAGGCCACTGCATCTCTGAAATACAACCGCAATAAGAACATTCTCACCACTGAGGTTGTCATTCCCGACTATGATGTGGAAGCAGGCATCAAGCTGGCTGTAACTGACAGTGATGCTAAAGGGAAGAAGATGCAAGGTATCACCATTGATGTCACCAACAGGAACATTCCACACCTGACTCTTGTTGGATGCACAAGGTACATAGTTCTATAAACAAACCTTCTGTCCTTCCTAATGATAGATAATGCTGAAGTTTCAGAATCAGAAGAATTTGCTTTGGTATTTTGGTGCAAAACTATAAATGTAGTAGAAATATGAAAAAAGATAAAGTGAGTACTGCAAGAATCATAAATATAAAACTGACAATAAGATATTAAAGAATATTAAAAAATATTAGAAAATAATAAAGAATATGTACAATATGTTATTTAAATGACAGTTTGTCCAGTGTGCAAAATATTTACAACGGGAATGTTCAAAAGTTTACAGTATAAGTGTACTTTATTATGAGAGGGGGTTGGAAGAGTATGAGAGTCGGTGTAAGTGGGGGTCCCGGGCCTTGTTGATGAGGCCAGCTGCAAACAGAAAGAAACTGTTTTTGTGGTGTGAGGTTTTGGTCCTGATAGACCGCAGCCTCCTGCTGGAGGGGAGTGTCTGAAGCAATTTGTGTCTGGGGTGGGAGGAATCAGCCACAATCTTCCCTGCACGCCTCAGATTCCTGGAGGCATACAGGTCCTGGAGGGAAGGTAGATTGCAGCCAGTCACCTTCTCTCAGTGGCAGCAGCGTACCAGATGGTGATGGAAGAGGTGATGGCGGGTCTTTGTCTTTGGCAGGTTGAATTTCTTCAGCTGCCACAGGTATATCCTCTGTTGGGCTTTATTTCCCTTTATTTGGTGGGGAGCTGATGTTCAGCTCCCACTTGAGGTCCTGGGTGATGATGGTGCTTAGGAAGCGGAAGGACTCCACAATTTCGACAGGGGAGTCACACAGGGTGATGGGGGTGGGTGGGGCTGGGATCTCCCTGTAATCCACAATCATCTCCACTGTCTTGAGATCGTTGAGCTCCAGGTTGTTCTGACTGCATCAGGTCACCAGGTGGTCAATCTCCCACGTGTAAACAGACTCATCCCCATCAGAGATGAGCCCAATCAGGGTGGCGTCATCCACAAACTTCAGGAGCTTAATGGACTGGTGACTGGAGGTGCAGCTGTTGGTGTACAGGGAGAAGAGTAGAGGGGAAAGAATGCAGCATTGTGAGGAACCGGTGCTGATGGTCCGGGAGACATTTTTTCCCAACCTCACATACTGTCAGACAGGAAGTCTGTGATCCACCTGCAGGTGGAGTCAGGCACACTCAGCTAGGAGAGCTTGCCCTGCAGCAGATCCGGGATGATAGTGTTAAAGCTGAAATCCACAAACAGTGCAAATTCCACCTAGAATTTTAAAATATACAACGTTGTTGCGGTAGGGGAGGTGGGAGTCTCTGAGGTGGGCAGTTGTGCAGAGGCCCAGGCCCTTGCTGAGGAGGGAGAGGTGGAGCTGGTGGGCTGGAGCTGGTGGATGGAGTCACAGGGGATGGTGTCAGGACTGTCCCATTGTATCTCAAAGTGACAGTACAACTCATTCAGTACGTTGGCCAGGCGCAAGTTAATGGAGTGGGGACTTTTGGTTTGTAGCTGGTGATCTGTCTGAGCCCCCTCCAGACAGAAGCAGAGTCATGGGTGAGAGCTAGTGTTGGAGTTTATGAGTACAGTCGTTTAGCTTCTCTCACCACTTGCTAAACCTGTACTTTGTACTCTGTCCCTGTCTCCACTCCTGAACGCCTCTTCCTTTTCCAACTTTAGCTGTCTGAGTTTAGCTGTGAACCAGGGTTTGTCATTGGTATAACTCACCCTGGTGCCTGATGGTACACAGCAGTTCTCACAGAAGCTGATGTAGGATGTCACAGCCTCTGTGAACTCATCCAGACTGTTGGTAGCAGTCCTGAAAACATCCCAGTTAGTACAGTCCAAGCACGACCATAGGTCCTTCATAGCTTCATTGGTCCTCTGCTTTGATGTCCTCACATCAGGTTTAGAGAGCTTTAATTTCTGCCTGTAAGCAGGATTCAGGTGGACCAGAGTGTCCCAGTACAGCACGCGGGGGATGGCGTGATAGGCACTGCTTACTGTAGTATAACAGGATGTTCCAGGATATCCAGGATATTCTCCTCTCTGGTCGAGCATTTAATATACTGTCCCTATTTAGGGAGTTGATGGCTGAGATTTCCCTTGTTAAAGTCACCAAAGACAATAACTAAGGAGTCCAGGTTTGCCCACTCCACGCACAGTATCTGGTCGGTGAGCATGCGCTGTGTGTCCTTTCAACTGTGCTGCCTGAGACTATTTCTTTTTAGCAGAGAATGAGTGGATGAGAAACATCCTGGGAAATGCGAATAATTAACAAACTGAGTTGCAGTCTTGCCAACCTCCATGTCCTTGTTTGAAATGTAGACTTGACATGATGAAGGATGCCATGCTGCAACTCCAGATGGTCATTCCCCCTCTGAAAACTGAAGCCTCTGTCACTGCAACCCTGAAGAAAGATGAGGATGTGTTCATGGACATAGAGACAGCCATCAACCTCCCTGACACATCCTACCAACAGAAAGCTTCCCTCAAATACGGTAACTGTCAGCCATCATGCATATCTTCAACACAGAACACAGATTTAGAACTTTCATTCATTTGTATATTTGTGGGTGCATTTGTATTTTTTCTTTACAGATGATGACAAGTTTAAACTGGAACTGAAATCAGACCTGAATTCAGAGATTCAGAAACTGATCCCAAATGTAGAGGATCATCACAGGCAACTGCAACAGCTCATTGATGATATCCTGGACCAGAAAGTGGCAAAGACTGATATGAAACTGCGTCACATAGTAACCAAAGGAATTGAGGTAGCACTTTGACATTTGACACTATAATTATTACCTTATTACCTTATTACCCCACCAATAACTCATGAGCCATGGACATACTGATTAGTTTTTGATGTGGGTAGCGCCACCATGGTAATTTTTTATTTATTTAGCATTGCATTCCTATAACATTGTTACTCCTGATGGTTTAAAGAAGAAAGGATCAAAATCAATGCAGTGGAACCAGAGATACATTTTATGACATGCAGACTTCAAGCAGCTCCCGCTGGAGCCACATAAGGCTTTATACATTTTTTTTCACATATGGCGTAGTGCTCCCCAAGACCTGTAAACACACATTGATGTGTAAAATCAATGGAGTTCCCTTTAATTCAACAAATTTGGTACACAACATGATCCTAAAAAAGCCTATGACATAAATGGCCATAATTGAAAACATTGTGTAGTTGCAATTTAGATGACACCTGCAGATATCAACTCTGGAAATTTGACTGTAGGTTGTGCTACAGGAACATGACTAGAGTCTAACTCTTAAATTAAAATTTACACATCCTTTCACAAATCCATTTGTGATTTTCTACAAAAAAATCACTGTGATTCTTTATCACTATTCTATTAAATTTTATTTAATTTATATAAAGCAAATTCATAACAGAAGTTATCTCATTGCACTTATTATTTACAGAGACACAACAAATCCCTCCATGAGCAAGCACTTGGCAAGGAAAAACTTCCTTAAAGAGGCAGAAACCTCAGGCAGAACCAGACTCAATGGTGGGCGGCCATCTGCCGCTGCCATGTTGGGTTGAGAGGGGGGGAACAATGCAAATTCCACCTAGAATTTTAAAATAATAATGTAATGGCAGTGGTGATATTAAGATTAATAAAGTAATAATAATAGGAATGATAGTCATAGGAATAATAATGACAATAATAGTAACAAGGCCAATAACAACAATTGTAGTACAGCAGGTGGCCCACAACCAAAGATCCAGACTCTGCAGCTCCGGAGGTAGAAATACCTGCTGAACGCGAAAGAAGGACAGAGGAGAGAGACGAGAAAGCACAAAATGATGGGAGAGAGAAGATGTCGAGTTAGTAACATGCATTAATGCTATAAAAATGCATACAGATGGAGAGGGAGAGGAGGAGAGAGGAAAGAGGTGCATCATGGGAAGTTTCCCAGCAGTCTAGGTCTATAGCAGCATAACTAAGGGATGGTTAAGAACTCACACAAGCCAGCCCTAACTATAAGCTTTATCAAAGAGGAAAGTCTTAAGCCTACTCTTAAATGTGGAGATGGTGTCTGCCTCCCGACCTGGTTTTACTTTTGGAAACTCTAGGAACCACAAGAAACCCTGCATTCTGGGAGTGCAGTGTTCTAGTGGGGTAAAAAGATATTATGAAGTGCCTGACCATTAAGAGCTTTGTAGGTGAGGAGAAGGATTTTAAATTCCATTCCGGATTTTACAGGGAGCCAGTGCAGAGAAGCTAATATTGGAGAAATATGATCTATTTTCCCTAGTTCTTGTGAGTACACGTGCTGCAGCATTCTGGATCAAATGGAGAGTCTTAAGGGGCTTATTCAGGCAGCCGGATAATAAGGAATTGCAGTATTCCAACCTAGAAGTAACAAATGCATGGGCTAATTTTCCGGCATCATTTGAGACAGGATGTGCCTGATTTTTGCAATGTTACATAGGCAGTCCTTGAAGTTTGTTTCATGTGGGAGTTAAAGGATAAATCCTGATCAAAGATAATTCTGAGGTTCCTTACGGTGGTGCTGGAGGCAAGGCAAGTACCATCTAGAGTAACTATATCTTTAGATAATGTGACTCGGAGGTGTTTGGGGCAGTTTTGTCAGAGTTTAACATCAGAAAATTGTAGGTCATCCAGGTTTTTATGTCTTAAGGCATGCTTGAAGTTTAGCTAACTGGTTAATTTCATCTGGTTTGATCGATAGATATAATTGGGTATCATCTGCATAACAATGAACGTTTATGGAGTGTTTCCTAATAATATTGCCTAAAGGGAGCATTTATAAGGTGAATAGAATCTGTCCAAGCACAGAACCTTGTGGAACTCTGTGATAACTTTGGCGTGCACTGAGGACTCACCGCTAACATGTACAAACTGAGATCAGTCTGATAGATAGGATTTAAACCAGCTTAGTGCAGTTCCTTTAATGCCAATTGAATGTTCCAGTGTCTGTAATAGGATGTGATGGTCAATGGTGTCGAACACAGCACTAAGTTCTAACAAGACAAGTACAGAGACAAGCTCATTGTCTGATGCAATTAAAAGGTCATTTGTAATTTTTAACAGTGCTGTTTCTGTGCTGTGATGCACTCTAAATCCTGACTGAAAATCCTCAAATAAACTATTGTCACTTAGAAAGTCACACAACTGATAGGCGACTGCTTTCTCGAGGATCTTAGAGAAAAAGGGAAGGTTAGATACAGGTCTATAGTTGGCTAAAATCCCTGGATCAAGAGTGAGCTTTTTAAGAAGAGGTTTAATTACAGCTATTTTAAAAGACTCTGGTACCTAGCCTGTAAATAAAGACAGATTGATCATATCCAGTAAAGAAGTGCTAACTAAGGGTAAAAGTTCTTAAAGCAGCCTAGTTGGAATGGGGTCTAAGAGAGAGGTTCATGGCTTAAATGAAGAAATCGTTGAAGTTAGTTGAAGAAGGTCAATCGAGCAAAGCAGTCTAATTATATATCAGGATGCAGTTGTTTCTAAGGTTCCTGTGTTTGAAGATAAATCAGTACTGGTTGAGGGCAGGACTTGATGAATTTTTTTCTCTAATAGCTAAAATTTTATTATTAAAGAAGCTCATGAAGTCGTTACTACTGAGGGCTATAGGAATACATGGGTCAACAGAGCTGTGACTCTCTGTCAGCCTGGCTGCAGTGCCAGAAAGAAACCTGAGGTTGTTTTTATCATTTTATATTAATGATGAGTAGTAGGCTGCTCTGGCATTACAGAGGGCTTTCCTATATGTTTTAAGACTCTATGTTTTAAGCTTCTTCCATCTTGTTGGAATGTCATTCCCTTTCAAGTTTTCGCGATATTTGCTTTAATTTGCGGGTTTGGGGGTTATAACATGGAGCTAACCTTCTTTGGATTCATTTAAGCTACATATTCTAACATATTCTTCATGACCCAGCCAGGTTTCAGTAAGACACTATAAGTCAATATGATACTCTGATACTAGTACAGCATTAGATGACAGAGATCTGATGGTTAAGAGTCCACATTTAATTCTCCTATTTTGTTTTGCTATTTCAGCGTTTTTGTTTAGGTTTTTATGTATAACTCCTCTTTTGTTAATTTAAGATTTTATTCATTTAAGTGGTCGGGGGCAGACTCCGTCACTAAGGAGTTCTGGAAGCGCAGAGAAGTGTGTAGAACTGCAACTCTGCCTCCTGGTCTCAACTCTGAGTTGTCATGGTTTTGGGCCACTAATAAACTCGCTATGTGTATTTTGATTCCAGATCCAGATCCAGGTGCAGGTTAAAACCTTCTACACATTATCTGTTGGTAAATGAACAAATTCAGAGGACTGTGTAGTGAAATGTAATTTATTTTCATGTCACCCTGAAGGCAGGTAATATATGGCTGGACAAATTGACAGCACGACTCCCCTATCTTAAAAACCTGCGAAGTAAGAAGAGCATCTCAGATCTCACCTTGCCAACCCTACCTGGGAAACTCTTTCTGCAGTTGTAAGTGTTTAATATAGAGTTTAAGAACATGCTTACATACTTGCTTTCATATTCATATTGCATTTCGCATTACTGGGCATATACCTTAACTCAATAGTTCAGCTATACTAGTTGTTCTGTCCTCTGAATCCCTATCCATGTACAGTTTGTTCATATATTTTCAGATGCAAAGTCCAAAATAGGAATGATATTGATTATGCTTTTTTTTTTTTTTTACCTCAACAGTGACAGTTTGTTCCAATACCAGTTTAACAAGGATAAGATGTCCATCTCGCTTTCTCTTCCACTTGGAGGCAAAAAGTCAGAAGAACTGAACATCCCAACCACTCTGTCTATTCCCCTCATAGATTTGCCAGAGCTAGGCTTATATATCCCTGCCAAAAACTATCCACTACTATTATTCACTATACCGCCTTCTTTGGATTTCACTGTTCCCCTTCTCGGTCTGGCTGAAGCATCCACCAAGATCCACAGCAATTTCTACAACTGGGAAGGCTCCATCTCTGGGGGCAACATCACTGTTGATGTCCCCAGCTACATTGCACAGTACAAGGCCATGGCCCAATCACCTTTCAACCTACTGTCATACAAACTTGAAGGTAAACATTCTCCTAAGATGTAAATTCTTAATAGTTAAAAAATAAGGATGTGGGGTTTTGTTATCTTTGCTCAGTGAAAGTAGCATAATGGGTAAGATTTTGAAGACTTTGTGCATATTTAGTTACTGATAGTTGGTCAAAATTTAGTTTTTTTGTGAAATTGACCTTCAACATAAAGCATGTGTTTATCAGAGCTTATTCTACATCTTTGCCTGTATTGTTACAGATACTGATAATGGTATAATTTCTTTCTGTCTGTTCCAAGGAACCGGGATGATGTCAGGAAGAGCTGATGATAACCTGAAGTATCTTCTAAATTGTTCCTTCAGCCATAGCCTCATTGACACAAGCTTCAGTGTCTTAGAAACGTTAAGAGTAACAAACAAATTAAATGCAAGAGCCATCTATAAGATTGAAGCCTCTAGTCCAGTAGGCCTGCAAGGCTCTCTCTACTACTCTGCTCAGTCAGCTTCCACTCTAGATTCAGATGAAGTCTCAGGAGATGGCACTGTGGACGGATCGCTTAAAATAGGTTCATTCTACACCAATACCTCATACACCCAGAGCTACAACCTGCGTCCACTAGATAGAGAAGGAAGAGGAGAGTCCACCCTGCACTTCAACTCGCCATTCATCCAAGTTCACAACATGATCCATGGAGTCTACGCAAACTCTGAGTTGAACATTGTGTCCAAAACCTATGCCCAAAAAGACATCCTCAAGCATGTAGCAGAGCTCAAGTATAAAGATGCACAACTGACCCTAAAGTGCAACGCTGTTGCCACAGCCATGGGTAAATCACTCAATAGCAAAGTTGAGCTTGGCGTGTCCAGCCACATGGCCATCCTCAGAACTGAGTCACAGGCAGATGATAACACAAATAGGGCATACTCACTTTTAACAGGATTGCTGGATTCAAATGGGCTTGAGATAAACTCTGAAGGTTCTTTCACCTTTGACACAGGTCATCGTGGATTGCACAAAGCTTTTGTTATGGTTGGCAGAAGTGGTCTGACCACAAGTGGAACTAACAGCATTCAGTGCAGCCCTGTCACAGTGGAGAATACCTTCAACGGTGTCATAGGCAACAGTGGAGCAACCCTGTCCTCCAGGACCAAAGCAATGGCTGAGGAGAGCAGAGGAGAGCTGAACATCGAGGGTAAAATCACAGCTGCAGCAGCCTCTTTGTATGGTGTCCTCAAGGGCCATGTATACGATGCAACCACAATAAACAACATGAATTTTGTACTGAACCAAAGGGCTCTGACTTTTACTAGCAATACCATGGGAACATTGAAGAAGATGAATACAGAAAATAGCCACACACTGACCCTCACTCTATGGACCCTAGCCCTCCACTCCAAAACTAACAACTTCATCTGTGAAGATATTTACTACAAGCAAGACACCAAGGTTGATATGAAGCCATTTCTTATATCATTTGATATGACAAATGACCTCAAGTTTTATGATATCAGTTTGAACAATGAAGGCCACATTGAGCTTGAGCCAATTAAGGTGGATCTGAGTGGAAGTATGAAGGGAGCTTATGGAGAAGAACACAACATTAAACATACCTATGAACTCAACTATCACGATATGGCCGGTACAATGAAATACAGCACATCTGGAAATGTAATGGATGCTCAGGTAAGTCACAACTGTGAACTTGAGTTTGCTGGACTTTCCTCCAAGTCAAACTGTGAAGCACGAATAATTTCTGAGCCTCTACATTTTGACAGCACCATTCGCACCATGGCACTACCTTTCAGCCTCACTGTTGATGCTCATGTCAACGGTGATGGAGAAATTAATCTATACGGGAAGCACACCGGACAGCTCTACAGCAAGTTGTTGGTTAAAGCTGAGCCCCTAGCTCTTGCATATTCGCATGACAGCTGGATATCAACAACACAAACGCTTCCAAGTGGGGAGTCTTCCACTAATTTAGACAACAAATTGGATGGCCTCCTGACACCAAATGACCAATCTCTAACCTGGAAAGTAAAATCTAAACTAAACAACCATGTGTATAACCAGAACATCAGTACGTACAATAATCCTGAGAGGATTGGATTTGAGTTTTCAGGAGTAATGTTAACAGACATTTTCAGCAAATTGAGTAAAGACAAGAGATCAGTATCAGAAATTCAAGATTTCAGTTTGGCTGGTTTCCTCAAGTATGACAAGAACAGTGACTGTCATATAATTGAGATCCCATTCATCAAGAGCTTTCCTGCTGCTTTTGAGCTGCTCAAGAACACACTTGTACAAGCCTTAGAATCGCTTCAACAGTTCATCAACAATTCAGATATCAATCAGCTAATCACTGACTTTAGAGCCAAGTTAGATCAGCTACCAATGCAACTGAGTGACTTAATGCGAGAAATTGACTTGGAGAACAAAGTGAATCAACTAAAAGCAAAACTTGATTATTTGATCAATGAATTTGCTGTAACAATGGATGACTTGGAGGTTGCGATGAACAACTTGAGAAAGAACTTTGAAAATACGGTGATGGACATTGCCACCAAAATTAGACACCTCATCCTTATAGTGGAAGACTATGTCAAGGCTGGACACCTTGCTGACAAGATAACAAATGTACTTTCACAATTTGGAAATCAGCTTTGTGCCTTTGATGAGAAGTATGAAATCAAGCAGTCACTCGTCAAAGTACTTGATGCCATCGAGGACATCGTCAGACAGATTGATTTACAGAAGCTCACAGAAAGCAGTGCTGCATGGCTACGAGAACTTGATTCTAAATATGGAATCTTGAAGAAAATAAAAGACAAACTGTCTGAAATGGAACAGGCCATTGAGAACTTTGACATCAATATGTTTTTCCAAGCTGTAAAGGATTACCTTCTCTCAATTGATTTTGCCATGTATATTCAGCAGCTATCATATAAAATACCCTCTTCAGAGATAGCAAAAGTGATTGAATCTATGAATGATGTTATTGTCAACTGGATTGACGAATATGAAATCCCCAACAAACTAAATACAGTGTATTCTTACATTAGGGATCTACTTTTAAAATACGATCTTGATGATAAATTTAAAGAAATAATGGATCAGGTAGTGATTCTCATCAAGGAATTCAAAATTGAAGAGACTGTGCAATCAATGGTAGATTCTCTGAAATCTATCAACTTTGAATTTGTTGTTGATAAGATTCTGCAATTTCTGCACAATGTGACAAGCCAGCTCAGAGCAATTGACTTTAAGAAAAGCATTGATGACCTTAATGAATGCATTTCTTCAATGCTTAAGTCAATTAAAGAATTTGACTACAGTACATTTGTTGATGAGACCAACAAGAAGATTACTGAACTAACAACCTATATCAATGAGCAGATTAAAACATATGAGATTGTGCAAAAAATTGAGGCAGTTAGGGAATTTTTCAGAGTGATCCAAAGTTCCATCTTCACATATCTGGACGAACTCAAAAACACAAAGGTGGCTGACACTCTAAAGAAACTGAAAAATTTGATTAACACTACATTTTATAATGACATCAAGATGAAAGTGCAGGATGTCCTTGAGGACATGAGACAAAGAATCCTTGACATGGATATCAGAGACGAAATATACACTTACCGCCAAAGAGCAAGTGAATCCTACAGCAATATGGTTGCCTACATTTCTACGAAGTTTAACCAACTGATAGAAAAGATCAGAAAAGTGGCGAAGGACAATGAGAACCTCACCCAGATGAAGCAAGCTGTAGATGGAGTTCTTGGCGCATTGAAAAGAGCTGAGATTGAAGTTCCCACTTTTACTGTACCTCTCACTGACCTTGTCATTCCAGCATTTACAGTCAACCTAAACAAACTGCAGGAGATCAGCATCCCAGCTCAAATTTCAGTCCCTGAGTTCACCATTCTCAACTCTTACACAATTCCTGCCTTTACCATAGACTTTGATGAGATCAAAGCAAATATAGTTGCAATCATAGATGACATCAGAGAATTTGAGATCCAAATGCCTGACCCTGAGGAAATCTTTGGTGACCTAAAAGTTCTCTACCTATCTGAACTACCAGATCTCACCTTCCCAGAAATAACTCTTTCAGAAATAAAATTTCCAGCCATCAACATCCCCATATTAAATCTGAAGGACTTTGAAATCACAATGCTTCCAATTCCAGAGATCAAATTGCCTGAGTTTCCCAGTGATATTTGTATCCCTGTTTGCGGCAAAGTCCATGGAGAATTTAGAGTGAACTCCCCACAGTACATGCTTGTAACTACAGGGAAGATTGAGAACTCAACGTCCATACAAAATACGCCACAGTTTACAGCCACTATTACTTCTCATGCCAAATCACCCATTAAGCCCCTCAAATACACCTTTGAAGCCACTGCTCAGTTGGAAGCTCCCAGAATGAATAAGTTGCTATTCACAGAAACAGTGAAAGCTACACATATGGCCTTCTCCATTGATCATGAAGGGTCCTTGACACTCACTGGCTCTTCTGCTGAGGCCTCTGCTAAGACTACTACCAAGGCCACAACCCAAATTTACACGGCAGACTTGGTCAACGATATGGCACTTACAGTGAAGAGAGGAATCTCTGCAGCCATATCTACAACATACAACCACAACTTGGATATCCCATCAATTGAAACTTCAAGTCAGGTATCAATGAAACAGAATATAGCAGCCACAATTGAATCTGGCAGAATTACCATGACTGATGAAACTACTGGGAATGGAAAGTGGTCCATTCAAGACTACTCTGATGAAGGTACACACAAAAGCAAGGTAGAATTCAACATAAATTTTAGCACTGCCAAGTTAACTTTTATAGGAGAAACAGACTGTAAGGCCTTGAAATCGAAGCAAACGCTTACTGCTGAATTAGTGATCTTAAGCCATATCACTGCTGAAGCAAGATGTGAAACTGAAGTTGGATCTGTCAAGAAGAGTGTTACGGTTTTAAATGGAGAGGTTCACATTGGGGACTTGAAAGTAGCACTGACAGCCTCTCATGATACTGAATTCACTGAAAGTCTGATTGGATCCATGGCCACCTCGTTGGAATTCATGGCCCATCCATTTGAAATTGTACTCGATGTTAAGAATAAAATAAACTCAAAGATTTTCTTCCCCCTGAAACTCACTGGTAAGGTGGATCTCCAGCATGATTTTGGTGTCATACTAAACCCTGAGAAGCAGCGTGCTTGTTGGTTTGCTTTGGCAAGATTCAACCAGTACAAGTACAATCACAACTTCACAGCAGAAAACAATCAAATGGACATTTTCTTTCACTCATCAGCTAATGGAGAGGTTAATCTGGACTTTTTGACTGTTCCTCTCTCTATCCCAGAGATAACTGTACCTTATTTCAAAATTAAAACCCCTGAGGTCAGAGACCTCTCTCTGTGGGAAAGCGCTGGATTCAAAACCTTGCTTACCACTCCTCAACAGTCATTTGATATGAACCTGAAGCTTAATTACTACAAGAACCCTGATACGCACAGCTTTGAATTACACTTTGAACCAATCTACAATGCAATCAGTGACAATGCCAACATCATCCATGCTCAATTTGAACAATGTAGAGACAAAGTAGTTGCACTTCTAAAAGATTCGTACAACCAAGCAAAGTCGCAGTATATCAACCACAAAATTGACACTTCTAGCGTGCCTCCTAGAGTTTTCACTATCCCTGGATACAAAATACCAATATTGAATACTGAGGTTTCCGCTTTCAGGGCTGAGATGCCAGCCTTTAGCTACTTTGTTCCCAAGGAGGTCAATACACCAAGCTTCAAAGTTCCAGCACTGGGTTTCTCTGTGCCATCCTACACCCTTGTGCTACCATCTTTGGAGTTACCTGTCATCCATGTTCCAGAAACTTTAAGTGAAATAAAGCTGCCCACCTTCACACTACCAGCCATTCAGAACAACATTGTGGTCCCAGCCATGGGTAACATAACTTGTGACTTCTCCTTCAAATCCACTGTAATTACCTTAAGTGCTAATGTTGGCCTTTATAACCAGTATGACATTGTTGCTCGGTTCGGTGCTTCCTCAACATCTGTGTTTGACATTTTGAATGGAAAAATTGATGGCACCACCAGTTTGACAAGGAAGAGAGGAATAAAACTGGCCACCACTGTGTCTCTGGAGCATAACAATGTGGAAGCAAACCATGAATGTGCTGTTAGTCTCACCAAAAGGAGCATGGAAGCTTTTGTAGCCAACACTGCAAAAATCAATCTACCATTTCTCGATCTAGAATTGAATCAGGAACTCATCGGAAATACGAAGACCAAGCCAAATGTTGCTTCCAAGAAAAAACTAAAATACATGTTTAACATTCCTCTGATTGAGTCTGTAGGCAAAGGAAACCTCAATATTAACTGGGCACTAGAAGCACTTTCTTCCTATGTATCAATGGAGACCTCTACCCAAGGGAAGTCAGACATAACGATAATGGATAGTTGTAACTTTGCTGGAGATCTAGAAAATGAGGCCAGTTTCTACCTTAATGTCAATAGCCTGCGTTCAACTTTCAGGACTGTCTTAAACTCAAACATTGACAAACAGGAAAAACAAAAACGAAGCTCAAACAATAACATCTTCCAGTTTGACTTGAATAACAACTTGGCTTTTGATGTCTCCTTGTGGCGTATGTTTGTAACAGTTGATTACACGAGCAATAACAATGCCGATTTTGCATCTTTCAACACAAATGGAAAGCACATTGTTAAAGGAGAACTAGATTTTGTTCCTTTAACAACCTTCAAGACTACATTTAACATTGATGCAAGTCAGCCAAGTAGTTTGGGTCATGCTGGACTCATTCAGAGCATCAACCTTGCCGTCAGCTCAGAGAAGCAGTCATTCATCTGGAGTGGTAAGGAACAGCTAGCATCTCTCATACATGCTTCTGATTTAATGGTGTCCAGTGATGAATCTGAAGTACGCATGGACTTGACCGGATCAGTGGAAGGCCACCTAGCTTTCTTGAAATCAGTTAAGCTTCCTGTACATCAGAAGACCCTCTGGGATGTGCTCAGGTTTTATCAGGTCACAAATATGGACAACTTACAATTTTTTAACATCTCTTCCAGCATTGTATACACAAAGGCCATGGATGGCCAGGAGTATATGATACCATGTAAACTATTTGAAAACAGCGTAACTTTTAGCATCCCTGAGATTAGCATTGCAGTGCCTTCTTGGGTAAAAGAAATTCCACACTCCATAAGGAACATAAACATGAGATTTGAAAACCCTGATGCCCCTGATCACCTCACTCTTCCCCCTGTAATCTCAGTTCCAGCCTTTATTGTGCCATTTACCAACTTGCATGTGAAACCCTTCATAATTGATCCTAAGAATCTTAACATCCCTAAGGTGATCACCACCACAGCCTTTGAAATCATGCTGCCTGGCTTGCCAATAATGTCAGTGCCCAGTTACGATGTTAAAACAGAGTATCTACACGGGAAAATGTCATTCCTTTCATTCAAGATGCCACAATATGAAATCAAAGTCTTGTCTTTCACATTACCAAAATCCTTTACCATTGGAGAGCACACCATCAGCCTAAATGAAATCACAAGCCAGATTTCAAACTTTGTACTTCCAACCATCATCATTCCAGAGCAAAAAATTGAAATCCCTGAAATTACCCTACATCTGCCTTCAAGTGTGTTTATCCCAGCTTTTGGAGTCCTCAGTGCCACTCTGAAGGTTTCCTCCCCTATTTATAATGTGTCAACAACTGCTAACCTGGAGAAGAAGAATTTTTATCTTATGTAGGAGATCTGGTTAGTGTTGTTACAAGCTAATGTATGACGCTCTTTAAGATGCTGCCCTTGGTTGAACAAGATAATTTGACTTACTGTAATATAAATCTTCCTCAGGATGAAGCGCCAAACCCTCTGGCTGATTCGATATAAGTTTTTTTTTTCCCAAAGGATGATTTTCTGCCTATGTGAACAGTTCTCGCTAATTGGTCGACCAAAGATGCACTAGAAAATACCTTTGCTAACACCTGTTTCTGTTTTAAAGGGAGTCTCATCATACTCTCAATGTTGACATCACCAGCCGAACATTTGTTAATGTGAGCTTCCGCTTTGCTTCCCGCAAAGATGGCATCTATGTATCTATGTCTTCTCCATCCTCTGGTTTCCTTGGATTGCATTTTCAGAAGAGGGCTACGTCACAGTTGTATGGAAAACTGTTTAGTCGCTACCTGGTATGACGCACTTATAGCTCTTTTATTTGCATATTGTTGTCAACAGTAAACAATTTTCAAATCTACAGGTGACTGATACTATGTAGTGCAACTTGACACTGTTTTAACTATTATTCTACTCAATTTCTTACCTCAACTTCAGTCTACTCCTGAAAAGGATACTGATGTTTTCACTGCCAAAGCCACACTGAGAAACTCTCAGAAGGTGATGTTACAGATATCATGGAATTGGGACTTCCACCATGATGTGATTGAGGGGACCAAGGACAGGATTCCTGCTATGATACTGTGCTCAAGTTCATTAACAAGTATCACACCGACCACTTTGGCTTTGATCTCAACCGTGGTGGCATGAAGCTGAAAAACTCAGTTTCCAGTGTCATAGAGAGAGCCTATTATGAGGTTCTTATGTCTTTTAACACACTGCAGAATTCAATCAAACACCTCAGTGATCAAGGAAAAAACATGTACAAGAAGGCTTCTGACAGCTTGATGTCCATGAGTGTGCAGGATGTTACAGACAGGTTAGCTCGCGAGGCTAGACAAATCTTGAAACAAAGTGAAGACAAGATTTATGTCTTGCTAGATGCAGTTACACAGTTCTTAAGTGACACAAATGTTACAGTGCCTGGATCTGAAGAGAAGCTTTCAAGCCTGGAGATGTTCCAGCGAGCTAGTCGGTCTGTATCAAGAGCCACTGACAGGGAAATCCAAAGGTTTGCTAGCCTCATGGAGAAGATTTTTAGATACATTCTAGAGTTCACCATACCTGGAACTGATGTTGTTGTTAATGGAAATGAGAGCATGGACAAATTGAAGCCTTCTACGAGATCTGTATATGATCAGCTAAGACATTCAGTGCGCAGGGGTTTCGATTTGCTTCATAAGGCAGTTAATGATCTCCTCCAGATGATTGCTGAAAAAAGCGAGAATGTCATCACCTACCTAAAAGATGAAAACATGAAAATTGCTTCTCAAGTTGCTACCATCTATGCAGAGGTTCTGCAGTCTGTAAAACAACATAATGAGGAGGCAAAGAGATGTGTGGCTGCGTATAAAGACTTTACCAAACTGAAGATTCAAGAAGCTTATGATGCTTTAAGTATGGAGCATGTAAATGACAATACCAAAGAGTTTATCAGTATTTTGCACTCACATCTCTACAGAAGACTTAATGAAAGCGTAGCTCTACTGAGAAGGACATCTCAGAGCACAGCACCGTACATTAGAGTGAGCAATAAAAAAATGGACGTTGAAATTCCTTTACCTTTCCTTTGGAAATCTTTCAGAGAATGGCCAACGCAATCCAGGCAGTGAATCATGCCTCTCTTGATAAAGTTGTTTCATTATGGCTGACTGAATTTATGTCTGTGTGGAAAAAATTACTTTTTGTTTGATGCCAAATAAAAATGTGTTTAAAGGTGTTTTACCTTACATCAATATATAAGTAATTCTTATGTGAGAATTCTTTGAAATTTGACTATTCATCCAATTATGACATAGTGTTCAATTAAACAATACTGAATACTGATTTTTGTGTTTGCCATACTGTCTCAACATTTCCTTATTAAATCAATAAACCAGAAACCTTTCGATATCTATGAAAGAATTATTAGTAGCAAAGGGAGACATCTGTCCTAAAGATATTATAATTTCCAAATGCTTGTTTTCAGTGTTTTCCCTAGCAAATATTCAAATTAAATGTGCAAGTTTAAGTCAGTGATTGTGGAAAATATACATAACAAAAGTTTTATTTTTTACTTTAATGGCACAATTTTGCACAAGGCTGGATTGTCAACCAGCAAAGCTGGTAACCGCCCCATTGCTCCAGTCCCCAGGGCCCCCCAAAAGCTCAAGATTTACTGTGTGGCAATTTGTTTGTGGAACATGATCAACTGTAACTTTGTTTGGGAATATGTACTACTAAAACACAATAGCAATTGACAAAATAAGCAGTGGTTGAAAGTAACTACACTTACTCAAGTACTGTACTTTTCTGTACTTTCTGATTTTACATAAAAAAAATAATAAGTATACAATACATTGTTAAAGACTTGGCTTGTGACCCCTTCCAAAAAAAGCTGTGTCTAGTTGGGGCCACTTGACACATTACAGATATCTATGAGATGTTAGCAGTTCCACCAAAAAGACATGTCCCCTCTAAACTCCCACGTGGTTTAATTTTAATAACTGTTTGAGGCCCAAATCAAAAAACAACAACAATAACCTTAAACAAAACAAAGACTTGTGTGGCAGAACATGTTTTTTTCTTCTTTCCTTGAAGTTATTGTACTTGGCCCCAAACACCTCCGAGACACATTATCCAAAGATATAGTTGCTCTACATAGCATTGTCCTGGCCTCCAGCACCACCTTGAGGAACCTCAGAGATATCTTTGATCAGGATTTATCCTTTAACCCCCAAAGGAAACAAACTTCAAGGACTGCCTTCTTTCACGTACGTAACATTGCGTAACATTGAACAAAAATCAGGCACATCCTGTCTCAAAATGATGCCGAAAAACTAGTCCATGCATTTGTAACTTCTAGGCTTGACTATAGTAATTCGTTATTATCAGGTTGCCTGAATAAGTCCCTTAAGAGTCTCCTGTTAATCCAGAATGCTGCAGCACGTGTACTGACAAGAACTAGGGAAAATAGATCATATTTCTCCAATATTAGCTTCTCTGCACTGGCTCCCTATAAAGAAAAGAATTTCAAATCCTTCTCCTCACCTACAAAGCTCTTAATGGTCAGGCATCATTGTATCTTAAAGAGCTCATAATACCGCATTACCCCATTAGAACACTGCGCTCCCAGAATGCAGGGTTACTTGTGGTTCCTAGAGTCTCCAAAAGTAGAATGGGAGCCAGAGCCTTCAATTATCAAGCTCCTCTTCTGTGGAATCAGGTCCCAGTTTGGGTTTGGGAGGCAGACACCATCTCCACATTTAAGAGTAGGCTTAAGACTTTCCTCTTTGATAAAGCTTATAGTTAGGGCTGGCTTAGGTGAGTCCTGAACCATCCCTTAGTTATGCTGCTATAGGCCTAGACTGCCTGGAAACTTCCCATGATGCACCTCTTTCCTCTCTCCTTCTCTCCCTCTCCTTCTGTATGCATTTTTATCCCATTACTGCATGTTACTAACTCAACATCTCTCTCCCATCATTTTGTGCTTTCTCGTTTCTCTTCTCTCTCCTTCTGTCTTCTCTCTTCTTTCAGCAGCTATTTCTACCTCCAGATCTGCAGAGACTGGATCTGTGGTTGTGGGCCACCTGCTACCCCTGTGTTCCTGCTCGACAACTGCTACTACAGTTCCTGTGACTATTACTATTATTATTACTTTATTAATATTAATATTACCACTACCATTACATTATTATTTTAAAATTCTAAGTGGTATTTGCATTGTGCTTCCCTCCCCCCACCCCCTTTCTCTCTCCCCACCCCCCCACCCCTCTCTGGATGGCCGCCCACCATTGAGTCTGGTTCTGCCCAAGGTTTCTGCCTGTTAAAAGGAAGTTTTTTCTTGCCACTGTCACCAAGTGCTTGCTCATGGTGGGATTTGTTGGGTCTCTGTAAATAATATTATAAAGAGTACGGTCTAGACCTGCTCTATAGGAAAAGTGCAATGAGATAACTTCTGTTATGGATTCCTCTCCCACGGATCATGTCACAACCCCTTGAATTCATCTTGTGACCCTTTGGAGTTAAAACTAGCTCCACCTTCAGCAGCTACAATGGTAAAATGCTACTTATACATTGATGCATCAGTATTAACAATCTCATGGTTGATGAAATCAACCTCTTTCTGACCTCCTAAGATGACACTGTGATTGTTCACTCCACAGCACTGTATAATACAGAAAATGATAAGTATCTGAATTCACTCAGAAAATGATCCCTATGGTTTATGCATGTGTTCTTCCCAAGACACAAAGGAAGTCATCTTCCCTCTCTTTTTCTAACTTAGCAAAATAGTTAGTACAAAGAAAATATGCTTGTTTTAGGAGTGAAAGGGGAAATAAGTGGTTGCACAAGGTATTATGTTAACTGTGTTCTGCCTAGTTTTACCACACATCATGAGTCATTGGGAAAGTAAACCCTGCATTTTTAACTAAATTACAGAATTATGTTCTTTGTCCTTGAGATGCTGTTATGACTAAGCCCAGTCTACACTTCACGTAGAAAAACAATGGGTCTCATGCAAGAACCACTCATAAACCTGATGTATACTATACTTTTATCCATGTCCATGGTTGTCACATCATCTTGACCGCCTCCCATTCCTTGATTGCTTTGCTTTAGCACAAGTGTTTTTTTTTTTGTTTTTTTTTTAAACTTCACTTTCAAATTTTCTCTCCTACTTCTGTCACAGTATGGTCCTTCTGACATGTAGTTGGCAGCTGTATTGATATTTTCTGTTTCGGGTCTCCTCATACAACCACTGACACTACCAAATTTGTTGTTTTCTGATCAGCAGGACTTACAGCTCTGCAGTGTGAAATTCTTCTTTTTACTCTTATGCAGTGGTGGAAGAAGTATTCAGATCAAGTAAAAGTATACCACAGTGTGAAAATACTCAATTACAAAATAAGTCCTGCATTCAAACTTTACTTAAGTAAAAGTACAGAAGTATTGTCAACAAAATGTACTTAAAGTATCAAAAGTAACAGTACTCATTATATAGAATGGCCTCTTTCAGTGTCACAGATATGCCAGGCCTCACCAGCCTGTAATCACCGACACCTGCTGCCAATTACACTCAGTCAGGGTCCGACCTCGTTTGAATCTAGGACTCTATCACTCAGTAGCTTACCTATTTCCCGTGTCTCCAGTGTTTCCTGTGTCTCCAGCGCTCTCTCCATACCCGCTATATCTGGCTGTCATCTCAATAAAATCCCTTCTGTCTCCATCTCAGTGTCCCTTGCCTGTCTGTTCCATAACAGTGTGTTAACATATAACTTACTGTATTATTGTCACCTATGCATTGACATGCAAGGAGCATAAGAGCATGTTTTCCTTTGGTGGCCTTTCTAAAATGAGCATGAGGTAAAAATTATTATATTCTGTTATGATCAAGGAGTTGATAAGCCATAAGCAGACAGTGTTAGCTAGAGTTAAAAAGTTGTCCGGTAAATCCACTTTGTACTTTACACTTATTTTATACTTTAAATCCACTTTATCCTTAATTTATCCTTAATTTTATGCCTGTATTATAGTGTATTATATTTTGATTTGCTTAGAACTTCTATTCCTGTGTGCACTGACGTGATAGTGAGCAGCTCTAACAACAGTTTTTGTGTACCCCCCCCCCCGTGAAGTGATTCGCTGACTTAAAAGTGATTGACAACTGGTTCAGGCCGCATATAGGTGAAATTAGTTTTTGACTGATAGTGGATTGTAAGCCACTGATTGGCCAAATTAAAAAATAACTGACAGTTACTACACCCTCTCAAAGTCTCCAGTCTGCAGAGATACAAACTTGACCACTGGCGCTGCCTGTAATGCGGTATCTTTGTTATGGAGTAATAGTGAGCTTAAAGGAGTGAAGCTCACTGTTATGTATTCTTATTCTGAAAACAGGATTTTGAATATTAGCCATAATGTCCTAACAAGTCAAGGTGGACTTACCACAAACTATGAGATTGTGAAACGATGGTATACAGTATGCTCCTGTAGAAGCCACAAGTCTGTATGAAATGAAATTAAATGAAATCAAAAGTACTACACCACCTAAAATCCTAAAGCGTTGGAGCGACGTCTCTGATTGGTGCAGCTAGCTGTTATCATGGAAATTTTTAGAAATCAGAACCAGAAATACTTTATTGATCTCCGAGGGGAAACTCTTTTGTCACAGCTGCTCACTATCATGGCAGTGCACACAGGAATAGAAGTTCTAAGCAAATCAAAATATAATACATTATAATACAGGCAAGATAAATTAAGTACAAAGTTGTAAGTATAAAATTAAAATAAGTGTAAAGTACAAAGTGGGTTTACTGGTTGATAAGTATGTACATTATAATATAAGTAATTAGTAATAGTGCATGTACTGTAAGTGTAGCTTATTATGAGACGGTGGATATTGCACAGCAGTAATAAAAGTATGAATACATATCAATAAATTAAACTGAAACAGAGTATATTGCACAATTATTTCAAGTATTGCAGTGACGTTAATGGTTTAATGACTTAGGGTCATATAGACTGACACTTAGAGGGAGGAGTTAAAGAGTTTGATGGCCACAGGCTGGAATGACTTCCTGTGGCGCTCTGTGGTGCTTTTTGGGGGGATGAGTCTTTCGCTTACCACACCTGCGAACACGAACAGCTAGTGAGCTTTTTTAAAAACTTTATTTACACACTTACATGTTTAGCTAGTAAGTTAGCTGCTACCACTGAACTCTGATCACTAATGTTACGTTTACCACAGAGCAACCATGATTTCCCTTTCTAACATGCTTTGTTTTTTTAGAGAATGACTACAACACTATAATGACAAAGGTTGAATTCAAGAAGAAACGCGCTACTGTCGTTAGATTGGAAGTTGTTGGCAAGCTATCATTTGCAATGGTTTATGGGATGCGTAGTTTTGTCATGCGTCTCAGCGCTGTATACAGGTGCACATGTTTAGCATCTGTAGACGCCTTAAGAAAATACTTTAGCGTCTATAGGAGACACCTTCAAAAACTACTTGGTTAGGTAGTAGGAAGTCATGTGATGGAAGTGACGTAAGCCGTTGGTTAGGTTTAGGCAACAAAACTACTTGGTTAGGTGATTTGTAATGTTGCATAACTTTAAATAACTCAACATTAACTTTCACACGGGACACGAACGCCTGTCTCCTGGCCGGCCAATGTGAATTCTTTAGCTAAAATGCCCTAAAACATTTCCCAGTCATTCTCTATGGTAGTACTAAACCACTATGTAATGCGCCTTCCGGCCACTGATGCCTTTTGGCGCTACTGGATTGGGAGTCACTTATAATTTTATGTAGATTCTTTTTTAATCTATTAGCATAAATAAAGGTTAGAATTTTGTAGTCGTTGTTCAGTAAAATAATTGGTCTGAGATTATCTAATATTTTGGGGTCCTTGGTGTTTCATAGTGGAAGGAAATGTCATACTATCAATTGCTTCTTTAAACATAAGAGAAAATAGATCTTTTATTAATAAATCCCAAAAATGTCTTTAGAAATTGCTTGTAAGACTACGTCACTACCTTGAGATTTGTCTTAAGACAAACTCTCTACTGCTTTATCCAGCTCATTAGAAGTAATATCAGCATCACACAACTCATCATCTATGCGGGGAATAAGATCTTTGATTATGGCTGAAGAAGGAGTTAGCTTCATCAACAGAAAAGGCAGTTTGGAATATAATTTACTAAAGAAAGAAACTATTTCCTTAGCAATTAAGGCTGGATCTGTGTTTACATGGTCCTGAATTAATAAGGCTTTGATTAAGTTCTCCTGTCTTCTTTTTTCTAACTGAAATATGACATGCTTCTTTCCCCTTCGTCTATCCATTTTGCCCTGTGGATCTTATGTGGGCCCCTTCAGCTTTTCTAAGATATATATCTCATCAAGTTTAGTTTGAGTTTGTAATTTCTGTTCTCTATCTCATTGCAATAGGTGTTTATTTTTTAAATTATATTAACTTCTGATACTTTGTTACTTCTATTGAATGATTTTCCAAAATTATTAGTATTGAATATTAAATTTAATTTTAAATTTCAAGAACTCCCATTTAGAAATGTAGGATATCACAGATTCATCAGTCATCACATTAGAAATTATGGGTTAATACCATCATGAAATGATTGGCATTTTAATAAACTAGAATTGAATTTCCAGTACCAGTTTCTACGACAAACACCAGGGGGTTTCAGTGTAATAACAGAGTGATCTGTGAGAGGAGCTGCTGACATACAGCAGTCAGAGAACCTTTAACACAAATGAAGAAATTAACCAAGAATCTATTCTTGACTTTGTTGCATTATTTAATTTGAACCAGGAATATTGCTTGGATGCTGGGTGTTTAAGGTGCCAAGGATCGGTGTTCAGGACGCAGACTAGCCAGTGACCATTATTACTAAATCTAGATGTCACAAATTTTACCATGTGAGTTACAAAATAGAATAGCCAACCCTGATGATCTAGTGGGATAGTGATCAAAAAGGATTTTCTCACCATTGGATTACCCAGAATTTGTCATCCTCCAGTTTTGTGTGTGTGCAAATAAAATTAGCTACTGTATTTCACCCTTACAAAAAAAATATTGATTTTTCTCTTCATGTTATCTCTCAAAGGTCCAGTATGTAACTTTTAGGAGGAGATATTGTCAGAAATGTAATATAATATTTATAAGTATGTTTTCATTAGTGTATAAAACACCTGAAAATAAGATTGCTGTGTTTTCCTTAATAAGCCATTTATATCTACAGAGGGATCAGGTCCCCTTCCACAGAGGCTGCCATGTTGCACCGCCATGTTTCTACAGTAGCCCAGAACGGACAAACCAATCACTGGCTCTAGATTGGGCCTTTTGTGTTTTTCGCAAGTTTCCTACATGCTTGGGACGGGAGGGTGAGACGAGCAGTATTCAAATGGTTGCAAATTGCAATTTCACCACTAGATGCCACTAAATCCTACACACTGGACCTTTAAGCCCCTAGCATTAAGTGAAATACAAGAAAAAAATACATTCATTATGAACATAAATTAACAACCACTGGTAAATATTGAGTCCAACTAACTTTGAGGAAAAGTGAAAATATAAGCCCACAAAATTGTCATAGTTTTGGGGGTTTTGTCCTGTTTCCTGTTTTATTTTGTAGTGTTCTCCTCTCCTCGTCTTGTGGTTTTACTTCCTGTCTTTGTTTGCTTTCCCTTCAGTTTTGACTGCTGGCCCCGCCTTGAGTGGTTGCACCTGTGTCTCGTTTCTCCCCTACCTAAGTGTATTTAGTCTGGGTTTTTTCCTTTGTTTAGTGTCAGTTCATCTTTGTCAGTTGTGTGTCAAGTGTTCCAGCTCTTTGCCAGTTGTGTGTCAAGTGTTCCAGCTCTTTGCCAGTGTTTCCTTGGATATTTACTGTGTACCTTTTGGATTTTCTGCCTGCTCCCTTATGGATTTATGTTTACCTTTTTTGGACTCTCTTTTGAATTTGATCTATGCCTGCCTCAGTAAGACTACGTTTTATTGTTTCCCAGTAAATCGTTGAACTGCTCCTGCTCTGCCAATGTGTCTGCGTTTGGGTCCTATCCCTGGTTTCTCCTGCTACCCTGCTTGACACGTCTCATGACAGTTGATCAAACATGGACCCAGCAGACATCAAATCTCTCGTGGAGGAATTTAGGAGATGACCTCTATTAATGAGAGATTGCGCTTATCCACTGAAGGCTCCATGGACATTATGCACAGGATTTTTGTGTATTCTTTGATGGGAAAAAAAACAAAACAATTTTGTCAAGGCCCAGACTGTTGAAACTTCCAGCTATGGTAGAGCAGTTAACAGTGCTTGCCAAACTCAAGCAAAGCTTGCAGCACTGCATGGATGCTCTCAGTAACTCTGATGTTAGAATTAGCTTGGAGTTTGGTTTTGGTCTTCTTGGTCTACTGGAGGGGTTTCGCCTTCATCACGGACCTCATGAGTTGCTCTGTTCACTGGTCCAGACCCTGGGCCGTCTGCCTGAGGTCCCCAGCTCCGCACTGTTCCAGCCCCCGGGCCCTCTACCCGAGATCTTCTGCTTGGCCCCCTTGGTCTTTTCTTTTGGAGTTAGCTGCACGGCAATCAGTAGCCGTGTTGCGGCGGGCCAAGCTGGGGTCCTGGTCCGCCATCTTGTCGGAAGTCCGACCTGATTGAATAACATTGATCTTTGGGCTTTTCTCTTTGCATCACATCTGATTTACACCACTGGATAACTTGCAAGTAACGGTATATAGCATCGTTTTTATTTCCGTGGCACACTTATATATGTGTACGTGATATGTTTTAGAATATTTTGATTCATATATATGATCTTTTTGTTTGTTTCAATCGGCATTATGCGTTTTCTCAGTTCAAATTCACCTTCAAGACCAAAAACTACACATACGCACAACCATTTTTCTTAAAGGTCCAGTATGTACGATTTAGTGGCATCTAGCAGTGAAATTGCAGTTTGCAACCATTTGAATACTGCTTGTCCTGTCCCAAGCGAGTAGGAGAAACTACGGTGGCCGAAACTCGAAAGACCCAATCTAGAGCCAGTGATTGGTTTGTCCATTCTGGGCTACTGTAGAAACACGGCGGCCTCCGTGGAGGAGGACTTGATCCCTCTGTAGATATAAATGGCTTATTCTAAGGTAACGACAACACAACGATTATTATTTTCAGGGGATTATACACTAATGAAAACATAAATATTCCATTTCTGCCAATAGCTCCTCCTAAATGTTACATTCTGGACCTTCTTTCATGTCTTTCTATGCACAGTATTACTCAATTCAGTGTTATTGTCATTAACACATTGTGTAGGCACACAGTACATAGGACATACATGGCATAAAATAAATACAGATAAAAACACAATATCAACCTATTTACAAACTTGCATTGAGTGAGGTTCTCTCTCTCGCTCACTCACACACACACACACACACACACACACACACAGTTTCACAATTTCCCATAACCACCCTTCAAGTCAAATTTGTCTCAGAGCAGCTTCTATATACTAAAATCTGTAGCAGTAATACAAAACATATTTTTTAACATTTTGGTCACTTCAGGAAAGATCATCAAATTTGAGGCTAAAATGTCATTTATGGTGTTTTTTTACTGTTCTCAAATCTCAAAAAGGTTAAAGATTTTACCCCAAAAGTATGTAAGGGTTAAGAAGACATACATGTTTAGTATATACATCTAATACTGCTTTTTTTTTTTTCTTCATATGTCAAAGGCCAGCATGCAAAAAAATTCAGGATCCAATTGATGCAGCTAAGCTGCTCAAGGATAACCTTTCTCTCCAGGACAAATATGTACCTCTGTGGGAGGACATAGTCAAACAAAATGCCCTGGCTGTCGTCCGTCAAAGAGAAGGGGATGCCTCAGACAGGACAGACGTGCTGGGGGAATAAATCCAGCAGTTTGGTAAATATAAGGGGCGGTGGCTTTTGGAAAACGCTACATAATCAACCTCATCAAGCACACAGAGAAGAGGCTGCAGGAGTGTTTATGACTGAGGGGCACAGCAAGGCCAGCTTGTTGTCCTTTTGTGGGTTATGTCCGCAGCTTTGATGAAATCCACTCTTTTATGTTATGAGTCGGGAAAACCCCACAGCTTGAGCAGCCTCAGAGGATGACCAGCGGGAGGTGTGGGACAGCAGGGCTGATGACTATGCAGCCTTCATCATTAAGTGTTTTTCAGGGACTCAGATGTACAGACTGCAGCAGTACCTGAGAAAGAATCTGTCTCCTCTCCACCAGTTCTTGCCTCAAATGCACCTGATGAAGCCATAATTAGGGTTTTTTCAGTATGCACAAAATGTGTTTGTGTGTTGTTTTTTTTTTGTACCTGTATTAATTTACTTCAAAACACAACTCAGTCATGGAACATGTGCTTTTAACCAAAATAATTATTTCAGTTTGTGTCACAGTGATGGATGATGATGAGGAGCTGGAGAAAGCAATGCAGAACATACCACCCACCAAGGAACTGGTACAGTGTTTGTAAGTAAATTTTTGTTTGATTTTGTACTGACTGAACATTCAAAACTGATTTAGGCTCAAACAGTGTTATTAAATGTGAGTCTGCTATACCACTGAATCTTTTTGTGTGTTGCCAGCTGCTGCTCCATCATCATCACTTGCTGTACCAGGATGAGCCACAGGAATGAAAACAGGTTTTGTAAGTTCACACATGTTGGATCGAGCTACAGTGAATTGCTCTCCAAAACAGAACCATGAATTAAACTGTTCTCTTTTGTGTGTTCTGGACATGTTCCTAATGTTATGTTAGCATGCTGATGTTCCTACTAACCAATAGGGTTCATGAGTTGATTTCCTCAATGGTGAGGGTAAGTACCCTTTTTTTTTCTTCATCCATCCTCTATCAGCTGGTCCTTCTGTTGTTGTTCCCCCACCGACACTCAGACTAGCCCCTCATACATCTGAGACACCACACAGTAAGATGTTTTTTTTAACTACTCTGAAGATGTTACTGTGGCCAAAATATGTTTTCATTTATTATACAATCCATGATAATAATACAATGTGTGAAAATTACCACATCACTAATTATGTTTTTGTTTTTCATCCTTGTTCCCACAGCTGGGCCTTCTGCTTTTGTTGCCCACCGCTGTGGCCTGGGTCCCACCATATGCTCAAACCAGGAAACACCCTTTCATTATGGCATCCCTCCACAGCCAGAACTCACTAACACTGTCAGCGCTCTCATCCCGCAATGTCTTTCAGTTCCATCCATTTTTTTATTTGGAAACAAGAGAGTGATATCATGGTGAGACTGAGAAATAATTACATACTCCCATGTCTTCATGGTTGTCCAAAGCCAAATATAGTCTCAGGCGGTGTTGGTAGGCCTCGAGTGATTGTTGGCACCAGGGAACAATACTACATCTTTGCTTCATGCCTTTGCTACAGTATGTGCAAGCAGATCTGGTTTGCTGACAGTCCTCTGTGACAGGATAAACAACCAAAGCGGTTCACAAACATTCTGCCAGCATTCCTAACTTACAAGAAGGTCATTTGCAAGTCTGCGCTTCATGAGCTAAGGCGCACCACGCCTGCAAAAGCTCAAGGATGCTTATCAGTTCTGTGGAATTCAGCCACCAAATCCTACAAAACAGCACATCAGAGAGCACTGTAGGACCAGAATTCCATAGCCAACAGAACTGGTTGACAGAGTGGAGAAAGTTTTTCGGCATTTCCACCTGACCATAGACCCAAATATCTTACCGCTCTTCAAACCATCCATGCTGAAGACATGGTGTATCCTCTGGAGATGCACATTCTCCGTGGGTGCCTAAGTGACCCTGAGGTCACAGAGGGAATCCTGTACAGGTATAGGGGAACTCTGCAGCTTAATCATGTACCTGGTGAGTGCCCAGAAGTCCCCATCTGGATTCCAGTCAGAGGGACCTCACAGCAGGAGGGGTATCATTTTCACAAATCCCAGTGGATTACAGGAACTCATGTGTCCTGTGAATTGTTCCAGGCCCAGGGCATGACAGCGCTGGCATGATGGAACTACCAAAGACTTCTGGACTTTAAGCAGCCAGATGTAATCCTCCCACATGTGTTCGATCCATTACTGATACCTGAGCTAACCTCTGCTTCAAAGAGAGTGATAGTGACACGGGAGAGTGGTTTGGCCTAGCCAGAGAGGTGAAGTACAGGGTACTTCTCTTTTCAAGTCAGAGTGCCGTCAAGTTCAACTTGACTGGAACAAACATAGGGTGCAAAGGAAAGATGATTACTCTGTTCTTGTGCCTCTCCCCCCTGGCCCAACACCATCCACAAACCCGGCACCACCCGGTGCATCCATCCACAAGCTACAGATGTTGTTCCAAGGAAGCATGGACCCTCTAGCTGAAATGGGTAAGTTAATACCAATTTCTAGGACCAACATTTTAAATATCACTGTAAATGCCTTTTTTGTAGTCATCAACATCAGCTGAGTAAATATGATTAAAATAACAATTAACTTAAAATAGCTCTTTTAGGTTTATTGTTCCAGAAACCTCAAATACCACACCCCTGCCATTGCAGTTCTCGCCAAGGAGTGCCCGCACTGGATCTATCAAGACTAGTGGACGAGTATTTGTCTTGGACCACAAACACTGGACATCATCAATGAAGAAGGCTATCGATGGCCTCCTAGACAATTACCATTGACAGACAGACATGTTGAAGCTTGTGGATCAAGACTATGCAGCTATGGTCCATCGGTCTGCCACAGATCCAAACAGTCTACTTCACCCCACAACCAACTACCATATAACACAGTACATAAAACACCTGGCTAAACAGGTGAACACAAGCCTATCACTGAACACCAGTCCAGACACAAAAACTGTGGCAAAGTTTAACTGAGTGAAGTGATACTGTCCATATCCCAGTTGTAGAACTGCCACCAGCCATTGTGAATCCAGCAGATCCGGTCTCAAAGCCAGCATCTGAAAAGCCACTAACACAGGAGAGTGTACAGAAAATGGTACAGGACATATTGCTACATCAGCAGGAGCAGCAGCAACAAAAACCCAGACAGACAAAAAAAATTCTCTTGTGTGTACAGCCAAAATCCCACTACCAAAGTGACGGATCATCAATTCATCACTTTTATCAACAAGGACCCATTAGATATTACTACTGCTCCACAAAGGTGTTTAAAACCTATTAGGCAGAGGGGCCTGACAAATCCTAGAATACCCTTTGAAGAGTTTGAACAGACTTCTTTCAGTGTGAACTGCAATTAATAAAGCGCAGAGTGGAGGACAAAGAGAAAAAGAAGAGGAAATCCCAGACTCTACCTCAGGGAAGAATGTGCCGTTTTTGTCGCACAGAGTTAAAGCAGGGCTCAAACAGCAAACATATTCACACAGGGAGTGCCAGGAAAATACCTTAACTGCCCAGCTAAAGTCCTTGCCTTATACAAAGACAGAAGCATGAGAAAGGAAATAACATGGAGGGAATTTCAAGCATCATCATTCTGAGATTTTATGCATACACTTGATAAATTTCATATTTTAATCATCTGTTGTTTTCATGTTGCACCATTCTGTTGCTCCATCCATTCCTTTCAATTACATACACATTTTAATCAGTCATTGTTTTTATGTTGTTCACATCCTGTCCTTAACATAACATCCATCCTAGCATATGAGATCTAAGTGGAGCATATTCTGGTAAATTGCAGCTGAATGTAAATTGTGTACTGATTAATCTAATTGATCTTGTTCTTTTTCTCTTGTGTAGGATCTGTATATCATAACCGAGTTGTTACTCATTATAAACTTCTTTTTATAGCTGCTTCTTTGTAGTCCCTGTTGTTTAGCTCAGTATTCTTCTTCTTCTTCTTGTTCCACCACATTTCCACAACTTCTGCCCTGCCCTGTCCCATTGCTTTGCAGCAGCTACAATTTCTCTAGTTATACTTGTTTTTTAAAAACTTGTTTATACTTGTTTTAGCACTCTCTAAATTCCACTGAAGGCACATGTTTGAGTAGATTTAATAAAACATTGATTTTAAGTAAAGGACTTGTTTCACTTGATTTCATCTTCAAAGCACTGGTCAGCTTATTTTCAATATGAATAACAGGTTAAAACGTCAGCAGACATGACAAAAATAAAACATGACATTTTGATTAATAGGATGCAGCCTGAAGGTGCTGATGACATCCATATGCCAATATGGATGTCATCAGCACCTTCAGGCTGCATCCTATTAATCAAAATGTCATGTTTTATTTTTTCCTCTGCCTCTGAAAATCCTGTTTTTGTCACTGCCTTTTGCATCTGCAGAAGTTCACCATCTGATCTGACTTTCACTCTTCACTTCAAACAGAAACCAGTCTCTGCTGCACAGGAACAGTGCATTCTAAAGTTTAGTAAAGTAGATCATATGAGACTAATGCCCCAATCACCTGTGATCTTGACATCTGGGAAGATAACTTAAATTTTCAATTTAAAGTAATTTTCAGTCTTGTACAACAGACACACCCAAAGAGTGCAGGTTTCCAACCAATCACCACAACTCTTAATTCCACTCATTAATTCTAACTGAAGGGGATTTCCTGTACTGATGGATCTTAATAGTCAAATTCTTTAGTTTGGAGTTATTTGCTAACTAAATGGGGATTCATTTACAATAGTCAATATTTTCTCTGGTGTGTATTGTATTGCATTTACCTGCATAAGAATTACAGTATTTGTTTAATTCCAAGGTCACATTTCATACATTACAATACATTTTGTTTAAACCACACATTAATCTCTTATGGCAGTAGCTCCAAGGACAACAGGCCGGAGGCACTGACCTCCCACATAATGAAGACCCTGGAGAGACTGGTGCTGGAAGAGCTGCGGCCCATGGTCAAACCCCTCCTGGACCCCCTTCAGTTCGCCTACCAGCCCCGGCTGGGAGTTGAGGATGCCATCATCTTCCTGCTGAACCGCATCTACACCCACCTGGACAAGCCGGCAAGCACAGTGAGGATCATGTTTTTTGACTTCTCCAGTGCTTTCAACACCATCCGGCCAGCCCTGCTGGGTGAGAAGCTGGCAGCGATGCAGGATACCACCCTTGTGTCCTGGATTGTTGACTACCTGACTGGCAGACCACAGCACGTGCAGCACTGTGTGTCGGACAGCGTGGTCAGCAACACTGGGGCCCCTCAGGGGACTGTCCTCTCTCCCTTTCTCTTCGCCATCTACACCACAGACTTTAGCTACCACACAGAGTCATGCCACCTTCAGAAGTTTACTGATGACTCTGCTGTGGTGGGATGTATCAGCGGTGGTGATGAGACTGAGTACAGGGCTGTGGTGGGTAACTTTGTTTCATGGTGTGAGCAGAACCATTTGCAGCTCAATGCGACAAAGTCTAAGGAGCTGGTTGTAGACCTACGAAGGGCCAAGGCACCAGTGACCCCGGTTTCCATGCAGGGGGTCAGTGTGGACATTGTTGAGGACTACAAATACCTGGGAGTACACATAAACTGGACTGGGCTAAGAACTCTCAAGCTCTTTACAGGAAGGGCCAGAGCCACCTCTATTTTCTGAGGAGGCTGAGGTCCTTCAACATCTGCCGGACAATGCTGAGGATGTTTTATGAGTCTGTGGTGGCCAGTGCTATATTTAGCTTTTTCCCATTTATTATTCATACCTCCATTACTGCTGTTGCAATACTACATATTACTTATATTATTACATTGCATTATTATACCGGTAATCCCACTTGGTACTTCACACTTATTTTATTTTATACTTATACACACTTGGTACTTAATTTATTTTCGGACCTGTTTTTATAGTTTTTATAGTGCATTGTATTATATTTTTTTGCTAGTACTTTCTCCTGTGTACACTGACGTAAAGGCGAGCTGCTGCGAGTTTCCCTTCGGGGATCAATAAAGTATTTCTGATTCTGATTCTGATATCCTGTATGCTGTTGCATGCTGGGCAGCAGGTTGAGGGTAGCGGACGCTAACAGACTCAACAAACTGATCCGTAAGGCCAGTGACATTGTGGGGGTGGACTCTCTGGCAGTGGTGTCAGAGAGAAGGATGCTGGCCAAACTACATGCCATCTTGGACAGTATCTCCCATCCACTCCATGACATGCTGGTCAAACAAAGGAGTACCTTCAGCGAAAGACTCATACCCCCAAAATGCACCACAGAGCACCACAGGAAGTCATTCCTGCCTGTGGCCATCAAACTCTTTGACACTTGGGGGAGGGAGAGTTAGTCTATATGACCCTAAGTCATTAAACTGGACATTGGACCATTAACATTACTGCAATACTTGAAGTAGTTGTGCAATATTCTCTATTTAATACTCCGGTGCAATATACTCTTTTTTTCAGTTTAATTTATTGATATTTATTCATACTTCTATTACTGCTGTGCAATATCCACCGTCTCATAATCATCTTAATAAGCTACACTTAACTTGACAGTACATGCACTATTACGTATTACTTATATTATTACATTGTATTATTATACCATACATACTTATCATCAACCGGTAAATCCACTTTGTACTTTACACTTATTTTAATTTTATACTTATATCCACTTTGTACTTAATTTATCTTACCTGTATTATAGTGTATTATATTTTGATTTGCTTAGAACTTCTATTCCTGTGTGCACTGCCGTGATAGTGAGCAGCTGTAACAAAAGAGTTTCCCCTCGGGGCTCAATAAAGTATTTCTGATTCTGATTTACAGGATTATGCATGCGCACATGCAGCAGCAGATTCAGAGACAGAGCAGACATTCAGGTCTGCTCAAACTGCAGTCCTGCTGATCAGCAACAGTTGACTTGATGGGCTTTTGGATTAATAGTAACTTTATGGTTATTTTATTTTGGTGTTGCTGAAGGGTTGATATTTATATACATATCTACGTACAATTAGCTTCTTAAAAGTTGAAGCCTCAAAAGAGCTTGGCCCACTCCTGATACTGTATCTGCTCGGTCTTAAGGGAAATTAGTTAAGACCATCATGGATATATACTACTACATCACATGATAAAATCAGTAATACGCTGTTTCAGGAGCATGTTGACCACTGCCATCAAACTGTACAACAGGAACTGTGAACTGCATTTTACAGCAGCAGCTAGATCGTTGATTCAGAATTACTCTGACATTGTTGTTGCTTTAGCTAATGGGAGCTAACTGGCTAATTGTGGTAGCAGTTGTTGAGTGCTTCCTTAGGAGAGGCAGGGGGCATGTGATTGGCTAAAAGGTGAGAGGGTGGTGATAACATCACTGTCTGTCATGAAATGCAACTGTGAAATAAAATGTGACATGAGATAATTGTTTTATTAGGAAGAAATGCCATTATGAAGTAAAAACAGACTTTTGGAAATGGGTATTTTGAAATAATGAAATAAGTCCTATAAAACTAAAAACAAAACCTAAAAAAAGATGAAATAATATTTCAAAATAATGAGTTGAGTGTTATTGTTTTTGTTGTAACTAAATTATTGTTTCAGTTATGTATTTTACACAAAATATTAATTTCATTATTTCTTTGATAATTATTTCTGTAATATTGAACACTTTGAGGCTCCATACAATTTACATGCACCATGTGCTCTATTATATATTACTAGTATTATTATTACTTTGCGGGTAGTAGTATAAAGCAACATATCTAACATTATATTAAATTGCATTATATTACTTATATCATTATATAATAATAATATATACAATACTTCTTATAATATTATTATTGTATTTTTATATTATATGCTATATTATTCTATTTCTGCTCTGTTTCTTTGCTATTTGCACAATTTATTTATATAGTCAAAGCTATAGTAATGTATACAATGTAGCTTTTTAATTTCACCTCTCTAATTTCTTTGATTTCTTACCTTACCTCTTAGCCTGTCTCTATGCTGTCATAACATGTGATTCCACAAATCTTAATACACATTACAAAGGCTAAAGTCAACATGTAGTAGTTATAGCACACTAACTAAAAACAAATGTTGCCTAAATAACCTCCTGCATAGTATGCACCAAGTATAAAAGCAATAGCAGTGGCATTAACAACAACAACAATACCAGTAATTTATTATTGATTATTGATTTGGTCCAGAAGGGCAATGTCAAAAAGTCACTATGCACTGAGTGCAGGTCTCTGCATATGTCAGCTACTGTAAACATTTTATTATTTCTACATTACCTTTCCTTCACTTATGTTATCTATCTACACTCTAGAATTATAAGGGCTAGTAATGTAGCTGTAATTTAGATGGTTACTTTTTTTTAATGCAGTCTACCATTCTTTAACAAAAAGAAGAAAGGTATTGTGGGGCGGTCGCTCAGCTGACCAATCAGAATCCAGCAGTGTGCGACGAAGCAGGAAGTACTCACACTGGGCAAACAGGAGACACTAATGGGGAGGATATCATCTTAATCTATTTACCGGTAAAAGATATTTTGGTACACATTGAACTTGTCAGATAGCGTCGGAAAACCAGTTACTATCAAGCTAACGTCACTCAGTACCTTGTAATTTGAACTAGTTTAAGCTGTTGTCAATGCTAGTGTTACTCTCACACCAAACTACATTTAAAGTCTGTCAATTTAATTCGGCTTCATATTGTTGGTAGAGGTGCATACCGCTCAATACAAATGTGATATTACATTAAGCAACCGTTCTTTTATTCGGCACCAACAAATTAGCAATTATTTATAGATATAAATTGAAATGCCAACTCTTATTATAATTTTTTATTTTGTTATTTGATCGCCTTCTCACTGTGTCCGTTCTTTCACTTGAAAGCTGTGTAGGCTATAGTGGTGGAATATTTGATGTGATTCTTTGAATATGACTGACAGCACAAACGCACCACATGCACAACTCGCTTTTTAACCTTTGACTTGGATGAAATGCATCTTTGGACTGGTTGATAAACTGCATCAGCTATTAGAGTCAGCTGTAATACATTATTACGTTATTGTGATACAGTATTACAGTTGCACCTCTTCAGTAGATCTGTATAAATGTATTTACCATGTGATCAAATGGATTGAAAGTGCTCAAAGGGTGCATAAAATGTGACTTATTAAGTAAAAAAGTAAAATGATAAAATTGCAATTGGTGTTCATATGTTTCTGCTCTTTTCCTGAAAGCTAATGAGATGGACAACATAGTGACAGACAAGAGGGATGAACCACAGACAGACTTTATCTACTGTTGTGGAGCCATCACAGAGGTTCTTAAATTTGGCTCTTGTCAGTTACACTCTGGACACAAGGTGCTTTTTGTCATCATTCCAGGTGAGGTGTACTAATATTCTGTATTCAGAAATCTGCACCACTTAAGTACAATATCAACAGACAGGTCCTGCGCTATCAGCTAATGTTGTGGCTCTGTCTTGTAGAGGAGCACTGTGTCAAAATCTAGATTTAAAAGCTTTTATTTTTGTTTAAACTGTGCTTGCATGGTGCATCTTTATAAATAAAATCACAACAAACTAACTAATGCACAGAAACCTTGGAGCTAGGTAGTATTACTACAGCATAGGAGTACTGGTTGGTACACACACAATACACAGAAGGTGGTTGATAGGGGTCAGTAGGGGCCCAACAGCAAAAGTTGACCCCAGGGTACTTTAGAGGTTAATCTGGCCATGACTGTATCAACTGTTCTGGTCAATAGCAGGCTGCAATGGCAGTTCAAGTTATTTTATTTTTATTTTGAAAGTTAGTCCCTGATCACACTTCAAGTCTTCTCTGTCATAACTGAATTTATATAGCATCATAAGTAGTTAGATACAAATGTACACTGTTTCCATTCAGCTACAGTTAATGTTGGATTTCACAGTTTTAACATTTTATTCTGATACAATATTGAGGGGATATAATATAATAGGAATGGATTTTCTTTTGAAAGGTGAAAGGTATCATGAAAGCTTGAAAATTTGAGAAACATGCTTGCTGGCAGAAGACCCTTGGTTTAAGTGATCAGGTTTTTGCAAAAATCCAGGCATTGAAAGTGAAATAGTTCTTTCCCCACCTTTTGTTATGCGGGGAAATATGTTGATCTATTGTTGTCTTCCATACAGGTAACCCAGGTGTAGTGGGCTTCTACAGAACCTTCATGCAAACACTTCACAGTATGTTTGGACACCGCCACCCAGTGTGGGCTGTAAGCCATGCTGGCCACTGTGTACCTCCAGACTCCATGGACATGGTAGAAGGTACAGATTACTATGGGAGGCCAATTTGGGGGAAAACATTTAAATACATGCACATCCACATTGACATGTGCACATACGTACTAAAAACATGCACATACACATTGACATGTGCACATACGTACTAAAAACATGCACATACACATTGAAAATGTGCACATATGCACTGAAAACGTGCATATGCACACTGAACATTTTCACACCCCACCACCTTTACACACAGTGGGATATAGGCTACTTGTGTGTGTGGGTGTCTGAGTGTGTGCGCGCAAAATAATTTCAGTGTGCCCATAAGTTGTTTCAGTGTAACAGGAAGGCACACTGATGGCATGCGGTGTGTTGCTGCCCAATCTGAGTCAGCCGGAGATGTGAGACGCGCATGCACCATTTTACCAACATCCTGAAAAAAAAGGGGAAACACCGCGGGGATAGAAACCACCACTGCCTGTCCTAACCTAAAATCAGGGCATGTATTTGTGAGTGAGTGATGTGCCTTGTTGTGACAGATTGTGTATCTAGGCAACAATATGCACAATTAATTATGTGCTAGCAGATTTATGAACAATGTTTTGTTCAAAGTCCCTAAACCTATGGGGAGAGATATTTCTTATATTCTTAATTTTTGCTTCTTCATATATTTCATACACTTAATTTCTTTGTCTGCATATTCACATGAAACCTACTATACTTAGCTTTATAATCTACAGTATGCAATGATTTGCTGACTTGCGAAATACGATCAAGTTCTCTTTGACTTAGACTCATACCTGTATAAATGTGTTTTGATACCGTGCTGTCTAGGCCTTACGTGCCATGCTGAATTGAAACTGAAACTGAATTGAAGATTGGTGAAGTGTACTGGCGAAAGAAAATATAACAACAAGGTTATTGGTAATGTTTTTAAATGTAAGTTATTTTCTGATTTTAAAACACCCTTAAAAGTAAGAATAACTGAACAGTGAAATATTGCAATTATCTTAAATGGCCAATTTCACCTAAAATAAAAGACATTCAGTTTAAAATTATGAACAATGTTTATCCAGCTGCTGAAACCTTACAGAAAAGGTTTCATTTTGAAGTAGATCCTCGTGGATTTTGTTTGAAAGAGCCTGAAACTATTGAGCATTTATTCAGTCACATTGCAGTTTTGGCACGATCTTTACAGCTGGTTAAATATCTGGACTGGCATTTGATTTATTTCAGGTTTTGATTTATATGGACGGTCTCTCAAGGAAGTTCTTGGGTATGGTAAACATAATTATCATTATGGGTAAATATATACATAAATGCAAATGGAAAACAGTAAACCCTCCTTAATTTGTTTTAAAAATGAATGTAAAAACAATTAATCATCCATAAAAATATCTAAGAATAATCAGTCTCTTAATGAATTATAAGAAGTCATGTCTAAGTCTCTTTCATTTTAAGTTATAGTCCTTGTTTCTCAAATCTTTAAGTTTACATTTTGTTATACTGGTGAAACCAGATATTTACATATACTTCAGAAAAAAACACAAAAACTTTTTTTTCTTTACATTAAATCAGAGTAAACTTTTTCTGTTTTAGATCAATAAATATTAACATATTTTTTGCATTTGTTAAATGTCAGAATTAAGAGAGGGAGAATTTTTATGTATTTTTCTTATCACTTTCATCAAAGTCAGAAGTATACATACACTTCCTTAGTATTTGGTAGAATTGCCCCGAAACTGTTTCACTTGGGCCAAACATTTTGGGTATCCTTCCACAAGCTTTCTACAATAGTTTGCTGGAATTTTGGCCCACTCCTCTTGACAGAACTGGTGTAACTGGGTCAGGTTTATAGGCCTTCTTGCTCGCACTCGCCTTTTCAGTGCCGTCCACAAATTTTCTATGGGATTGAGATCAGGGCTTTGTGATGGCCATTCCAATACCTTGACTTTGTTGTCCTTAAGCCACTTTGTAACTAATTTGGAGGTATGCTTGGGGTCATTGTCCATTTGGAAGCCCAAGCTTTAACTTCCTGGCTGATGTCTTCAGATGTTGCTTCAATATATCCACATAATTTTCTTTTCTCATGATGCCATCTATTTTGGGAAGTGCACCAGTCCCTTCTGCAGCAAAGCAGCCCCACAACATTATACTACCACCCCCATATTTCACAGTTGGGATGGTGTTCTGAGGCTTCAAAGCTTCACCCTTTTTCCTCCAAATATACCGTTTATCATTATGGCCGAACAGTTCAATTTTTGTTTCGTCAGACCACAGGACATGTCTCCAGAAATTAAGATTTTTGTCCCCATGTGCAGTTGGAAACTGTAGTCTGGCTTTTTTTATGGTGGTTTTGAAGTAATGGCTTTCTCCTCCCAGAGTAACCTTTCAGCTCACAGGACTTGTTTTACTGTGGAGAATGACACTGTCTTACCAGATTCAGCCAGCACCTTCTCAAGGTCTTTTGCTGTTGTCCTGGGGTTGAGTCGCACATTTCGCACCAAAAAACATTCCTCTCTGGGAATCTGTCTCCTTCCTGAGTGGTATGATGGTTGTACATTCCCATGTTTTTTATACTTGCGTATTATTGTCTGAACGGATGAACGTGGGACCTTCAGGCATCTGGAAATTGCACCTAAGGATGAGACACACTTGATTGTGGAGGTCCACAATTCTTTTCCTGATGTATTGGTTGATTTCTGTTGATTATCCCATGATGTCAAAGAAAGAGGCTCTGTGTTTGAGGTGTGCCTTTATATGCATCCACAGTTGTGCCACCAATTAACTCAAATGGAATCAATTAACCTATCAGAAGCTTCTTAAGCTCAGAATGGAATCATCTGGAGTTTTCTTTTTGTTTAAAGACACAATAAACTTAGTGTATGTATACTTCTGACTTTGATGAAAGTGATAAGAAAAATACATAAGAATTCCCCCTCGCTCGATTCTGACATTTAACGATACAAAAAAATATGTTCATATTTATTGATCTAAAACAGAAAAAGTTTATTCTGATTTAATGTATGACAGTAAAGAAAAAAGTTTTTGTGCATGTAAATATCTGGTTTCAACTGTATTGTCAACCCCCCAAGTGTTTAAATGTTTTTTCCCCTGTTTTTGTTGTACAATGCATATGTGTGTATGTATATACTGTATATACACTAAATATATATATGTGACTGAAGTTATATGTATATGCTCAGGCTTGTATTTATTGTTTCGTATGCAAGCTAGTGTTCCCTTCTTCAGTATGTAAACTGCAAATCTTCAATAAAGGAAAACCAGCACACACAGTCAGTCACACGCGCAGGGGGCTCCGTGCCAGACTGCTTTCAGTGTTCCTGTTACACTACAACTTTTGGGCGCACTGAAATTATTTTACACGCAGACACTCAGATACCCACAAACACAAGTAGCCTATATCCCGTTGTGTGTGAAGGTGATGGGGTGTGAAAATTTTCAGTGTGTGTGCATGTTTTTAGATTGTGTGTGATATTTTCAATGCATATGTGCAGGTTTTCTGTGCGTAAGTGCACATTGTCAATGTGGACGTGCACGTATTTCAATGTTTCTTTCCCATAGATTATTCTCTAGTTCTATTCACAATAGGGTTCCCACGCAGACTTAAGTAGAGAGCAAGCAAGAGAGAGCTTCTTTGGCTCTGCAGAGGACTGCAACGGCATCCTTTGGCTGTATTCACTGCCGCTGGGGAAGCAGCCCACAGTTCCGAACCCATACCAGGGCACCCGCCTGGCTTTAGGTGGTCCTCGCAGTCATCAGATTGCATTCCGGTCTGCCAGTCTTCAGCCGACACTCCAGCCTGCCAGTCATCAGCCTGCACCCCGGCCTGCCATTCATCAGCCTGTACCCCGGCCCGCCAGTCATCAGCTTGCTCCCCGGCCCGCCCGTCATAATACTGCAAACCAGTGGCTGCACCGCTGCCCAGCTGGTCGCCTGCACCGCTGCCCAGCTGCTCTCCTGCACCGCTGCCCAGCTGTTTGCCTGTTCCGCTGCCAAGCGACTCATCTGCTCCACTGCCGCCACCAGTTCCTGCGCCGCGGCAGGCCTCCAGTTCCTGCGCCACGGCAATCATCAACCCTTGCTGGATCGCAGCCGGTCCCCGTTCCCGGACTCCCGGCTAGATCGCAGCCACTTCCCGTTCCCGGACTCCCTGCTAGATCACAGACACCTCCTCGACTCCCTGCTGGATCACAGTCGCCTCTTTTCCCGGCTGGATCGCAGCAGCAGCCATCTCTAGTCGCCATTTGATCTCAGCTGCCTCCTGCCCTGTTGGGACCACAGCACACCACTGAACCGTCTGCTGGGTCGCAGCACGCCGCTGAACCGTCGGCTCGTTCACAGCAGCAGCAGCAGACCCTCCTTCTCTGCCGGAGTGGCAGGCTCCGGATTCCTGGACATCACTGGTTCTGCAAGCACCTCTACCAATCTTCCCGTCGCCGGCTCCCTGTCTTGCTGTCCCATCCCGGGCTCCCTGTCTTGCTGTGCTGTCCCCGGCTCCTTGTCTTACTGTCCTGTCGCCAGGTCCTGATCTGGTTCTCCGGCCTCCAGAGGGGTTCCGCCTTCGGCACTGGTCTCCAGAGGGTCTCCGTCTTCGCCGAAGATCTCCAGAGAGATCCGTCTTCGCCGCCGGTCTCCAGAGGGTTTCCGTCTTCGCCGCCGGCATTCCGCCAGGCCTCCAGATGGTTTTTATCTTTGTCACGGACCTCATGAGGTGAGATGACATGATGTCCAGCTCCCCGACTGTCCGCCTGAAGCCCTCAGTTCCGCACAAGTCCAGCCCCCGGGTCGTCCGCCCGAGGTTCCCAGCTCCACACATGTCCAGTCCCTGGGCCGTCCGCCTGAGGTTCCAAGCTCCATACATGTCCAGCCCCCAGGCCGTCAGTCCGAGGTTCCCAGCTCCGCACATGCCCAACTCCTGGGCCGTCTCCCCGGATCAACCTGTTCCCCGTGGAAGAGGACGACCACCACGTCGGCAGGGTCCATGACCATCGGGAGCTGGCTGTGGGGGGGGTAGTAATGTCACAGACACGCCAGGCTCCACCATCAGTTAATCACACACACGCCTGCTCCCTATCACACTCCTGCTCGCCATCAGCACCTAATCACAGCCAGGATAAAAGCACATCACTCGCCTCAGCCAGTTGTCTGATCTCGTTTTACGAAGGACTCTACATGGGATTCTCCACAACTCCTATATTCTACTCCAGCGTGTTTCCACTACAGCGTGTTTTCACTCTATCCTACTCCAGCGTGGTATCCACTCCATTCTACTCCAGCGGGTTTCCCTGCCTCCGTACATCATCAACTAGTTGTGAGCTTACCTGCATACCTGTCTGCTCTGGCTGTAACCCAATAAAGATCCATCTGTTTCTGTATCGGTGTCTCCTGCTTGTCTGTCCGTAACACACAAACATAGAGTGGGAATTTAATTCAGTGGAGATAAGGTCCAGACATAGACACTACAAGTTTTAATTTTTTACTTTTTTTTATACAAATGCCTCCTCAGAAGCCGAGGGTGATGTGTTTGGTCTAAACGGGCAGATTGAACACAAGCTGGCCTTTCTCAGGAGAAGTGTTCCCAGAGAAACCAGCCTGGTCCTGGTGGGACACTCCATTGGCTGCTACATTATTCTGGAGATGATGAAGAGAAATCCTGAACTCAAGGTTAGTTGCAATATCTCACAATCTTTCATTTTGGGAAACACATTGTATTTTCAGGGTGACAACAATTAAACATTTAACCATCAAAATCACCCTGCTGTGCACAGGGTGGCGCATTAAAGACGAGTTAGTGACACCTGTGGCAAGAAAAATCTGTCAGATGCTTTTAAAACATCCTTCCCACTGTCTGGCTGTGATGCTAAAAGGAAGCAGATGAAATGATATGAAAGACTATCTTTTTACATTCAGGGGGTTTCCATAATTTACAAATTCTTATCTCAGAGGGAATCGTTTACCTGCAATGATTTACCTCCTTAGGATTTTTGTATGTCCTGTTAATCCAAGACATGCTGAAATATGTCCTTTGTAATTTATTTAAAAATATATACATATTTTTTAACAGATTATAAAGGCCATCATGCTGTTTCCCACCATTGAGCGCATGGCTCAGACTCCTCAGGGGAAGGTCATGACCCCTGTGTTGTGTCACATGCGTTATGTGGTCTACCTGCCTCTCTTCCTGCTTTCTCTGCTGCCTGAGGGACTCAAAGACAGCCTAATCAAACTGGTGTTTGGTGGCATCCGCTCTCTGGACCATACTGTAGTCCAACCTAGTGTAGGTCTACTCAGTGGAGACTGTGCTGGTAGGTTCTGCTTTGTTCTTTACTCCTGTGATGCATATAATCACTTTTTGTTGAGTATGTGTTATGGTGGTATTGAATCAACTCTGTTAAAGTTAAGCTAGTGCAATCTTAAAAGTACCAGTAAGTGTTATACGTTTTTAGAAGTTATATATATAGTTTTTTTCAGACAGCTTGTATTCCAAGCATGTAATGCCACCCTTTATACAGACTACTGAGGAGTAATTTCCTATTATACAGTTGTAGAATGTGCAGTGGTCAGCTGGCTGTCAACTGTGGTGTTTGTGGTGTGGTTCTATAGAAGTCCAAAAAAGAGGTGAAGAGACAGGAGAAGACACAAGGGGCCAGATTTACAAAGAAAAATGGCTTTTCATGGACTTTGCAGGATGTATTTAGCTCCTGATATACTAAGGTAGCAGCTCATAATGCATTCAGCTCCTGGACTGATCCTGGGACTGACCTCCAGACATATTCTGCAAGTGAAGGAGAGCTCATAGGTGCAGTTCAGAAGTGGGATTTCTGTGAGTTTGCCAAGTTCAGATTTGAAATGATAACATTTACTTTTGCGGAGTGGCAATTCAACAGAAAAACTCATATTGTTACTCAAAATATTACTATTATATTATAACTGTGTATCTAATTATTAATACAGTAGGAAGTGTTAAGCACATTCATGGGCACCAAAAAGTAGATGGAGTGACATGATAAGATGCAGTAAAGATGTACAAAATATACAGAAACCACCTGAGAGAGAGAGAGAGAGAGAGAGAGAGAGAGAGAGAGAGAGAGACTCTAAATGTCTTATCACTATATTATACTATATGATGTTATAATAATATGTATGTATATATAACATATATAATAAGTTATACTGTTTATTGCATAATGCACTAAATTATATCTCAATATTATTAATACAGACAACTCTAAGTATAATTACATAATATAATATTCTGGTGTATACTGTTATATCTGACTCTATATTACTCTTATGTATATTATAATCTGCTAACTTTGCTGCTACTGATCACACTACTATGTCACTTTGCTTGAGACGGTATTGCAGTATTGCATCAGTTCATGTACTCCCGAATTTCCCATCTGGGGGATCAATAAATAACAATCTTATCAAAAGAAAGAAAAGTGCAGTTGCTAACCTGTAGTGATTTCAGTTTATTAATAACCTAGTTCATATTCAGGTTTGATGAATGCTGTTGCATTGCAGATATTGTATTTGTTAATAATCATTGCTCCATTTTTCTTTCTAAGATCCAGTTTAATAGGCCTATATTTAATTCACATTAGAGAATTTCCCCCACAAAACTGGCCATCGCAAATTGCGTGACCTTGCATGTGACCAGAATACATAATCAACCTCTGTCAACATGTCTCCTCCTATTATTTGCACAATCCTACCTGAAATGCATATGCAATAAGGAAAGAGACAAAACTTGCAAACACAAGTGGTCTGTCAGGGCCCTGATAATTTGACCAAATATTGTATGCAATATTTTGCATGCAATGAAATTTTCCATTTTTTCTTAAAGTGTATCTAAACCCCCCAACCACTTTTTCAGCGGAATACCAATGTATATGGGTATTTAATATTGTTGTTGATGGATTCAGGTCCAAATCTTGACATTTTAGTGGAAAGTATTTGAATTCTACATAGTGTTTATAAATATGCATAGCAACTTCCCTCTACAGATTGAAACCCGGCAATTGCAATTGAATTTTGCTATTGGCTGATCTGGAGGCAGGCGACATATATGGAGGCAGCTTTCATCACTAACAGTCAACCGTTCTTTGGTTGGACAAATTTAGTACGTGTTAGTGTTTTGTTGGGCTAAAGCCACCCCTCAGTTTTACTATTTGATTCCCACCACAACCTTGTTTTTAACACAGTAGAAAACACATAGCACATTTTGTATATCATATTCAAACATTTATAGGTGTGTAAGTCCTAGAGTGGCTGCACAAATCAGTTTTAAACTGTCCCTCACATCATTTGCTTTGTCAAACTATTTGATTGAGGAATAGGATGCATGTACTTTAGTATGCTGCACAGACTCGTATCCTGACATTATGTTTGCACAGCTTCTGCATTGATCAAAGAACCAGTCAAACCAATGGATGCAATATTCCAAAGAACTGAAACCGCAAGCCTGTGTGTCATTTAATATTTCTGAAATAAAGCAATGACTACACTAGTGTGATTTTGTTTCTCTTTCTAGTGAATGCTATGTACATGGGGGGTCAGGAAATGAGGAAAGTTGTGGAAAGAGACAACATAACCATCAAGAAAAATCTTGAAAAGGTAAGAAAAGGCCTACTTATATAATTGCATTATATTTATCTGTATTTCATACCTACTAGTCAATATTTGATAACATAAAAACCACGGGACATAAAGACAACATGTTTGCTTGAATGATCAGTTGATGGTTTACTTTAGCTGTTATTGTGTATTAAATTTAGGCACCAGCAGTAAACCATCTGTGTTCCCATTTTCAGCTTATATTTTATTATGGAGCTACAGACCACTGGTGCCCTGTTCAGTATTATCATGACATTAAGCAGGACTTCCCACATGGAGATTTCAGACTGTGTGAAAACGGGTTCCGCCACGCCTTCGTCCTGGATGCAGGAACAGAAGTTGCCAAAATGGTGGTCAAATGGATCAGTGCAGATTTGAGGACATGAGTTCATTCCTCCCTTGCCATCTACTCCTCTGTCTATCTGCCATGAACACTGATGACGACTCTTAGCCTCCAGACCAGGTAGCCAGGGTTTTTTTATTAGCAGAAATCATATAATTGAATGAAGAAAAGAGAATGAAAGCTCAGTGCCGAAGAAATATCAAATATTCATTTAAATATATTTTTATCGAGTTATGTTTTTTGTCATGCTAACAAGATTAACTGCAGGACTGGAAACGCTCAGCGACTCTCTTTGATTCACCTGGCTACGAACAACAGGGAAAGACCTAAACATACAAAATAAGAGGCATGCCAGACCTGCATTCCTGAGGAAGCAACACATTTGTATTCTTTCTGTTAGCCAAGTTTGAATTAATGTAAATTAGTTATCCAATCAGTCAATAATCCAGCTAACATTTCTCAGCACGTTTTCTTGATGAATAGTCCAACTCTGATGTTTGTACGAGGTGAGACAGATGAAATATTAATTAATGGATTTAACATCTCGTTTGTCATGTAACAACACATCTAGTGGCCAACGGATAGAAATTTCAAACTATTGCAATTACAATCTGTGTAGGATTGTAGCTTATTATACTGTATTGTGTGATCAAACAAAGTCTTGTTTAACCATAGCCACTTAGTAATAGTGTTGAAAATCATGTTTTGACAGTTACGTAGTTAGTAATGCCATGTTAAATAATGAAATGATCTGCTAAAATAGGTGTTGGTTAAATTATGTGTTTTTCTGATTGTTTATATCACTATGCCATTTTGTGTCTCGAATCACGATTGTGTGACCATAGTGATGTACTGAAGTATGTGAATTTTGCGTGTAACACTTAAATTAAATTCACTAGAGTCATAAAACCTGAGCAGCCATCTTAGAAGTTCCAAATACAAAGGAATTAATATTCATTAGAGGTTTCTGCGCAAAATGTCTTCTTCCCTCAAAACTCCACCTGCTTTGGCTAGTTGACAAAAAGAGCTGAACGACCTCTGTCCGTCAGGCTGGTCCTCAGCTTGAGCTCAAGAAACTTTGTTTTTAATTTTATCTTAAAACGTGCACACTTTAACCTTTTTCTAAGCAAGCTTGAGTGCCTCAGTACCAAACTGAAGAATTGTTTTATCTTGCCTTTTTATATTTTTGTACCACTAAGCCTTCTGGGTTTCATAGTATTTTCTTTTTGAAGTTTTCATCCGGCCAACAAAATTATTCAAGCCTAGCTGAAGAAGTTAGTGTAGCAGATTCATTTTATTCGACATTCAGCCACAACATCACAAGGACTTAACAGAAGCCCTATTGTCAGCCCTACATATCAGAGCCTTGGGTGAACCGTGCCAGCGAGCGACTCCTCGTATGGAACCTCTGTCTGTTGGCCCTGAAGTGAAACCACCGGGTCTCCTGGTAGGCCCCTCAGCTCCTCAGGGAAAAATTGCCCTCAAAGTCGCCTGGAAGAGTAACCTGCAACTGGGTTCCTTCACAGCAGAGCCCTAAGTTACAGGCAGCCAGACCTGCACGTCCCGCTGTGCTGAGCCAGCAGACTCAACACTGCACGAATTTGGAAGTCAGCCAAAACGGTCTCCTCTCTGCAATGACGCTTCAACAAGTAGGCGAAATTCACTTTTGTGATAAATAATTCCCTTTAGAGAAGTTGAATGCCCCTAGCGTCTCGCTGTTAGTTTTGATAACTAAATCACATGCTTCACATCACTATTGCCACTGAGTTAAGATTTATTCCACTATTTAAGGTCTTGCATTCATTTGTTTGATTATTTATTCATCATATATTCTTTATTAATGCTTCATTTATTCAGTTATTAGTAGGCGTTTAGCTATAAATAAATGTCCTCATTTATCAGCAAGAAGTTGTCTGTGTGTGTTCTTTGAAGCAGAAGACAGAGGTCAATGTATCGAAAATAATTCCAATTCCTTCTTATGAGACTGATCAATTTAATGATTCATTTGGTTTATCGTTATCTGGATAATGACATCCGACCCATGGGTCTTTGCATTTACACCTGGTATTAAAATGTGTTCTCGTGGGGGGGCCCAATAGCTCACCAGGTCGAGTGCACACCCCATGTACAAGGCTGAGTCCTTACCGCAGTGGCCCTTTGCTGCATGTCACCCCCCTCTCTCTCCCGCATTTCCTGTCTCTCTTCAGCTGTTCCTATCAAATAAAAAGGAAAAAGCCCCCCAAAAAAATTCTTTAAAAAAAAAAAAAAAGCATTCTCGTTACCTCGACTGTGCCTGCATTGTAATTGGATCTCAATATACAAATTTTTTAGGCGGGGCTGGAGGACTCAAACACAGTGCGTCCCAGGTCAAGGAAAGCAATACACAAACTGATGTCATTGGTTTCCAAATTGTTTATTTTGTTTCTGTCCAGTTTGAATGAAGTGTGTTTTATGATGATCTGCAAGGTAAAATTAGTTTTTCTCAATGGAGTCTGGTGTGATGGAGTACAGTGTCACTGCACTACTTACAGACTTAACTATACACATCACTGCAAAGGACAACTGGTATCAGATGCAAATGTCCCCTGCAGTGTCATGTCTCCAAGTGAAGCTTACAGCAGGTGGTCTGTTTCATGTATCTACAGTATCACCAGAGTCACAGCTACTTCTCCTCTTCCCATTCTCTCCATCTGCTGGTCCATCATGGTAACCCACTGTCCAGCCTGCATTAGTCCTTTGGTGAGAAGAGGGTGTTTCTGGGAACCTCTGCCCAGGTCCCAGCACCTGTCTGACAGTCAAATTTACTCTGGAGCTCTGGATGTACCTGGAGCATACCGCCCAGTCCTCTTCTGACACCAGCTTCACCACAGTTCTGTCCTGCAGGGAAGAGGCCAGGCTGCAGCCTTCCATCTCTAAAGCTGTATGTCCCTGGGGTGCTGGAACGATGCGTGGGACAGCATGGTAAAGGAGGCGACTCTGTCCCGACATCACCATCATATCCCCATTGTGCATGTACATAGCAGTGGGGGGGTCCTGCCTGTGGATGCCTCCCAGGAGGAAGATGGCTGACTGCCCAAAACTATCAGAAAAGACAACAAGATATACAGTGAGGGGGTTGGAATATTTTTCTGTAGTTATCCAATAAAGACTTTCTCTTTCCCATATTGAATTGCTGGTACAATAAAACAAATATCAAAACTTAATAACTGCATTGGCATTCTAAAACCCTAGATGTGTTGAAGAACTCCTTCCGCTCAGTAGTCTTAACTTTAAGATTATTCTCCCCTTTCACCTGAATGACAGCAGCGGTCGGCTGTGATCAAGTTCTGATTCATCCACATGGATTCCCAGAGATGAATCAGATCGGTAGTAGTTAAGGATTCCAGCCTCTGCGTTGAACCCCGGGAACCCACATGCAGCTGTTATTTGGACGGACAGCAAGTGGAGATCAGCTGGGAAAGGAGTGTAATGGTTGGCACAGTAAGTCTGTGAATGGAACAACAAAGGAAAATTTGGACCATTACACAAGAAAAGCAACATGAAGAGACATACTGGAACGGGCTGTGAAACGTTAAATAACACGATTAACTTTCAATATATTTTTACAATCAGAAGATATAAAGAGAGAAAATGAGCAGAGGTGCAACAATCCCTCAAACCCAGCTGTACTTTAACTGGGCACAGTGCGGTTCATGGTCAGTATTTTAACCCCTAAGCTACTCCCCTGGCGTCCAGCTATGTTATATGGGCAGTAGTAGACACCATCTGCACTGGCATCAGCTACAGCAAGCAGCAACAGCCAACAAAGTGCACCAATGCCTTTGTCCAAGAAGGGGAGAAGCCCCAGCCAAAGGCCCAGGGTGGGCTGCTCGCAACAGCAAGAGACTGGCAGGTCCTGGTCAACCTAGGGAGACAACGGAGGTTCCTGGACACCATCGCAGCTACCACACTCAGGTCAGACATGGTCCTGATGTCAATGGCAACCAAGCAAGCGGTTTTGCTAGAGCCAACTGTCCCCTGGGAAGATTTGATGGAGGAGGCGCGAGATCTGCCAGGTATGCAGATCTGGGAGCTGAGTGTCGGAGGGGGGTGACGCGTGTCGTAATGTGCTACCTGAACACAATTCGGGGCTTGATCACCCCCAGCTGTCTCGCCGCCAGGTGAGGGTGTCTGATGTTAAGACCCAAGACACCTGATGGCCATGGGTTCATCACTGATGATGTGTCCAGGTTGCATCACATGGTATATCAAAGAACTCTATTACGTCAGTATGGACGTGTCACGTCAGTGCATACCCTCAGGGGTCAGATAACTTTACATCCTCATAAAAAATAATAAAATTGTAATGTAAATATACTGAAACTGTATATTTATGATCAGAATATTTGTATTCATATCTGCATTTAAATCAATTGAATCCTACCTACAGGATCCTCTAACAAAGCAGGGTGTGTTGCTTACCTTGGTATCCCAGTTGTAATGATATCCCAGAGTGACCCAGCGCAGCCTCTCCAGTAGAGTCTTAGGTTCTCTCTTTCCAGAGGGAGTAAAACTGTGGAGGGGATTAAACACAGAGCACACTTACAGAGGCAGGCTGCTGGGAAACAGGACCAGTACACTGTCACTAAGCAAGTAAACTGGATGTGGTCAGAAGCTTAAAAGAGTACTGCAAATTCAAAAAAGCTTTTCTGGTATGTGTGACATTTACATTGCCAAATCAAGTGTGAAATACACATCTATCTATATCTATCTATCTAGAGAGAGAGAGATAACAAGACGGAGATGGGCGAGATGCAATAACAAGGCTCTGTATGCTAATACTCCAGTAACCCTAGTCAGAGGGGTTACATGCAAAGGATGTGGGATGAATGGTTACTTCGAAACCCACAATCTAGGCTTACAGCGAAGCTACTAGTAGCTCAGTGTTCCAATATCCACAAGCGGCAACTGCTATCACAACTTGAGATTGACAAGATACAACACAAATGCTACGGCAAGGGGGAGCCAAGGGGAGCCAAAGGCGGCTCCCCAACCAGAGATTGGGTACAAAGCCCCAACAAGTGCGATCGCGCTGAACGAGGCAGCGACTGACCTGAAAGATAAGATCATGGCGAGGATAAATGCAAGGCAACCCCGACGCCAATTACAACGGCTGAATGAAGTACCATCAGAAAGTCTCCTAGAAGATGTGAATGCAGCATTGAGTGCGATCCCTATCACAACCATCACTGAAACTAATGAGCCGATATACGCCTCAGCAGCAGTGATCCTTCAGATGCTTGGCTATAAGAGCAACCATGGGAGCCATGAGAAACAGTACCCACCATGGAAACGAAGGCTGGAGGCAAAAATCAAGGAGGCATGGAGAGAAGTGAGCCAACTGACAGAGGCCAAGAGGGGTGCAATGAGAAAGCAAGTACCCAAGAAGTACAACCAGATGCCCATACCTGAAGCACTCGAAACTGCCAAACAAAGGCTCCAAGCCTTGGCCAGCTGCTTAAAGAGGTACACGAGAGATAATGAAGCCAGAAGAATAAACCAGCTGTTCGCAACTCAACCTGCAAAAGTGTACGCTCAATGGCAGGGTAATAACAGCAGAGCAGACCCACCAAGGCTGGAAACTGAACAGTACTGGAAAAGTATATGGGAAAGGGAGGCATCACACAACAGCAATGCACAGTGGCTGGTGGCTCTGAGAGAGGACCACAGCAACCTCCCTGAACAGAATCCAGTCACCATCACAGCAGCAGACATCCAAGAAAGAGTCTCAGGTATGAAAAACTGGACAGCACCGGGCCCTGACAGGATCCACACCTACTGGCTAAAGACGCTCACTGCACTCCACGAGCGCCTAGCAGCACAAATGAAATCAAATGCATGAGCAAAGCACAGAAGGGCATTGGCAAAGGAACCAGAGAAGCCAAACACCAACTCCTGGTTAACAGAACAGTCACCCAAGACTGCAGAACCTGACACACCAACCTGTGCACTGCCTGGATTGATTACAAGAAAGCATATGACTCAATGCCACACACATGGATCACTGAATGCTTGGAGATGTACAACATCAACAGGACTCTAAGAGACTTCATTGCAAACTCGATGAGGCTGTGGAAAACCACCCTTGAGGCCAATGGCAAGCCACTTGCACAAGTATCCATCAAATGTGGCATATACCAAGGAGATGCTCTGTCCCCACTGCTGTTCTGCATAGGTCTGAACCCCCTCAGCCAAATAATCAACAAGACTGGCTATGGACACCAACTCAGGAATGGGGCCACCATCAGTCACCTCCTCTACATGGATATATATATAAGTAAAAAAATAACTTAAAATAACATAACACCCTGGTCTCATTCCTTTATTTGGTTCAGAAGTACGGCATTGAGGAGAATCACGTTTTAGAATATCTGCAGATCAAATCCTATTAAGACCAAAATCAACATTACATCATCTAACTTAGATCTTCCCCCACTAACATCAGACCTGATCAACATCAATACTAGAAAAAAACTATCCAAAATCTACAAGATAATGTACATGTCCGACCTAACAATATCCATCCCTTTACAATAATGGGAACAAGACCTACAGATTATCCCTGGTGCCAACTTCTGGACCCAAAACTGCAAAAACATCTTCTCTATATCCACCAAAACAAACTTGCAACTCATACAACACAAGATTATGCATAGAGTATACTATACATGGAAAAACAAACAAGTTTTATAGACTGACATTTGTCCGCACTGTACACAAAACACCACAGACAGTTATATGCATGCCACATGGGACTGCACACCAATTAAACAAGTCCTCTCCCTTCTGTTAGGCTGCCACGTCCCACTATCCCCTCCACTCTGCTTACTAGGAGACATATCCAACATAAACCTAAACAATATATCCAGTAGAATACTCTCCATAGCTCTAATCCTCGCGAAGCAAACTATCCTCATGAACTGGAAATCAAGAAAAAAAAAAAAAAAAATCAATATTACACTTTGAAAAAATCTTTAATCTGACACACTTGCACACACAGGCATCACACACACACTCAGATCCCCCTCCACGTTCCCTTTAATCTCTCTTTTCCTCCCTCCCATTTTTTTAATCCCTTTTCATCCTCTTTTCCTCTGCTTTCTTGAGCTATACTGCAAAGCTTGTGTGTTTTTCTTGAACGGCGTGTCTGTGGCATGGCGTTGTATGTTGATGTTTGTAGTTTGTGTTCTCTAGTGCCACATAGTGCACACAGAGTAATATTTAAACAGGAAGTTGCTGTAACTTCAGTTTACACCGTCCAACCTGCCTCTAATTTCACATGTTTGATAAGAGTCCCACCCTGATCACATCTACAGGCCAATAATGATGTAAAGTCATAGCGCCATGTAGTGGCAACAGGAAGTAAGCCTTCCATGGCACAGATGATCCAATTTTCCCCAAATGTCACATGTTTGATAAGAGTACCGACCTAAAGAAATTTACAGGCCAATATTGAATATAAGTCATAGCGCCACCCTCTGGCAACAGGAAATCAGCCATTTTGAATTGAATGTGCACTTTTAGGCCACTTTTCGCTATTTACAGCCTTAGCCTTAAGGCATTGATGATGCAATATTATGAAGCTTGCGAGTTTTCGTAGAACAGCATGTCCATAGTGTTGTGGCAAATTTCGATGTTTTGACGTGAAAAAAGAAACCATACTTTAATGAACTCCTCTTAGAGAATTAATCTGATCGACTGCAAATTTGGGCAGTGCAATCTAAAGACCTTAGCAATGAAAAGTTGTTCAAGGACTGAGTATAAGTTGAATGGTGTGTCCATGGCGTGGCGTCGAAATGTCATGTTTCGATGTTTTGCAATTTGTACAAGTAATACCTCGACTCCACATTGTCAGAACTGCCCCAAATTTCACGTTTGTAAAGAGTCCCAGACTGAGGACACATGCCAATTAGAAGTAATAGTCATTGCGCCACCTACTGGCAACAGGAAGTAAGCCTTGTGTGACAATAATCATTTGACTTACATGAAATTTTATTGGTGTGGTGTACACTTGATAAACTGGATTCTATACATATAATTAGTGGCTGTTCTCTAGCACCATGTAGTGGACACATGAAGTGATATGTAAGTCCTTTGTGCAACATCCAAAATGCATGACAATTCAAAGCCGACCTCTATCGACCTCCAGCAACAGTATAGTCTAGCGCTTGGGTGTGGCAAAACTCAATAGCGCACCCTACAAACTTTCAACAAAGCAGCCCCCGCGGTACATTTCACCAAGATGTACGAAATATGGGAGGCAGATGTATCATCTCTAGACTTAAAGGTCTTGGAGCCATACCCTAAACCCAACAGGAAGTCGGCCATTTTGAATTTAACATACCATTTTCGCCATTTACAGGCTCTGTACTTTAACAAACTCCTCCTAGAGAATTAATCAGACTGAATTAAAATTTGGGCAGTGCAATTTAAAGACCTTTGCAACGCTAAATTTCTAAGCTTTTTAGGTTTCCCCAAACAGCGTTGCCGTGGCGATGCAGTGAATTCTCGGTTCCAAAATTAGTAGCAGTGCTATTTGATTCCAAAATTAGTAACTGTGTAACAGGAAGCACTACTGGCAACAGGAAGCAAGCCATGTGTGCAAAAATCATCTGATCTACATGACATTTACATTGTGTGGTCTACACTTGATATACAGCAACATCTGTTGATGTGTCGAATGTGGTCGCCATGTCAGACGAGTAACGCCATGCCAAACAGGAAGTGGGAATAACTCAGCAATGTTTCAACTGATCATCCTCAATCTACATGTGGTTATTGATGGACCACTCCCAGTTACACTTATGTGACATTCATGAGTGATAGTCATAGCGCCACTTACTGGCAACAGGAATCAAGCCACATGTGACAAACATAAGAACTACATGAAATTTACATTGTGTGGTCTGCATTGATATACAGCAACATCTGTTAATGTGTCGAATGGGGTCGCCATGGCAGAAGCGTGACGCCATGCCTAAAACAAAGTGGGAATAACTCAGCATTCAGTCAGGAACACTCTCGTCATAGATTTAACTATTTATTGTCCCAAATACAGTTACGCTTGGCGCTGAAGGCTCTGCTCCCTGGATGAGCCAAGTAGCAAGCTAAGCCAAAAGAGGGAGCGCGATGCAAAACCCTCCCTTGGTATGCAAGGCCTAGGAAAGACATGATACTATTTACCTTTGAGCCATGTTAGGACTCTGAACTAAAAAGGTGGAGGCTGGGGTAGTGGTAATAATAATAATGATAATGACAACAGCAATAACAATAATAGTACTGTTAATAGTAACAGTGATTAGAAATGAAAATATATAGGTAAGTAGTAGATACATATAACAGCAGTGATGGTTCACAAAAGCAGTTTAGAGGTAAATAGGGTGAGTAGGTAGAAAAGAAAAGAAGAAAAAAACAAAAGGGAGGGATAAATTAGAGGGAGGATCTGAGTGTTCTTTTTCTTGTGTGTGGAATATGATATGATTTTTCCCTCTTAATACTGCTTTCCCATTTTCCTAAAGTAGTGATGTTGCTATTTCAGGTGAATTATTTATTTCAAGGAAGGAAGCCCACCCACAAAAATAAGGGTGTAGTTTATTCTCCCCAGTTTCTTTCCTGCAGTCAATAGCTTGAAGTGCCTCCTTAACAATAGAGGAGGTGAAGGCCTGTAGGGTGTACTGAGAGGTATGGTTTAAGGAGGGCATGATGAGCCAAAGGCTTACTATTAAAAGCAGATCCTGAGTATACCATATCTAACTGATTTTGCAGCAGCAAAATGTGTGTTGAAAGCATAGCAAATCTCTGATGTCTTATTTATTTGGCAGTCATTAACCATAACATGAGAAGGAATACATAGAGGATTTGTTTTATTTACATTTACTGCTTTCCATAATTTTGACAGGTTTGTAAAAGAATCAGAGATTAAATTCTGTGTGATAATTTGTTTTTGCTTTTCTCAAGGTGGATGTGCATTTATTTTTGTTGCCTAAAAGTCTGCCAATGGGCTGTTTCACCAGTACGCCTTGCTAGAGCCCAGGCTTTGTCCCTTGTCTTGAACATAATTGATAATTCCGCAAAGAACCAGGGGCTTGATCTATCTTTAACCCTAAGCTTTTTAAAAAGGTGCATGTTATCAATGATAGCAAGTAATGAATTTGTGAAATATTCCAATGGCAATTCTACATCTGGTATTTCAGTGGTGTGATCCTAATCCTAACTATACCCACTCCCTACAGCTGGTTGTGGATTCACCCTGACTTTGGGAGGATGAGCAAATCGTAGTTCAGATCCCTTCACTATAAGCCTTGTTTAACCAATGTTATTTTGTGATTATTATTTCTTATGGCACATAGTGCAATCACTCACAAAAATGTGAAAGATAACTTCAGGACATTGCGCTTACTTCTTCAATGAGCATATTTCTTTCACTTTTTTTCTTGCTTCCTGTCTGTTTTTTAAAAATAAATATTGTAATGATAATAGTCTAAAATTATGGGAAAATGCATAGATTATAGTCAAATAACAAAGTTTTCTTGGGGGAGGAACCCCAGATCTAGTGAAGAAATGATCATATTGTTTCTGAGACAGTTATGTTTCAGATGAGTAAAGTTTAGCAAAACTTTTTTTGCGGTTCATTAATCTCTGGGGTGGTTAAGACTAGACCCTTCTTGGGGCATTTTAATGGTTATAGACATCTTGCTTTCCTGATGTTTAAAAGTGCGACTTGGTCTGCTCCCTTCTGAGTAGTATTTGTGTTTGGTTTTACTCATTAAATATTCAACACTATATTTCAGCAAATTGTTCAGTTCCGCTTGTTTAGCCTTGAATTTATGTTCCTTCTCTCTAGTATAGTCACACTCAAGTCTTTCTCTAATGAGCTATAGTTTTGTTCTAACTTAGCGATTTGTTGTACTCTGGACCTTTAAAGTTGCAAGGAGAACCAAATGGCATTGTTATGTAAAAACCCCTTAATGGAAGCCCATATCAGCATTGGGTCTGATACACTATTTCTATCGAAACCAGTCAGTTTGGGCTTCAACTGAGCAATGTATTCTTGGTTTTGAAGGAGAGTGGTATTAAACCTTCATCTGGATGGTTCACCTTTGATGGATTCAAAATTGAAAGTGGCCAAAATTGTATTATGATCTGATATGTGCCATGGCAAAAAAATCTATAGATTCTGCAGCTAGACATAATTGAGAAGTGATCGAATATAAGCTATTCTGGAAGACATTTTATGATGGGAAAAGTATGTATAGTCCCTAGCTGTTGGGTTCTGCAGTCGCCATATATCTACCACTTTCAAGTCTTTAAAAGGAGGTAGACTGTGAAGTATTTGCCCTGTCTAAAATACAAAAAAGGTATTCATATCTGTACCAATGAGAAGAAAAAGACGAAGATAATCACTCAAAGACAGTAGGTCTATGGTAATCCGTGGGAAGAAAGTTGGCTCATAAACAGTGTAGACATTCAGAAAAGCCACTTTTTTTTTTACATTTTAAAGATGTACCACAATATGCCAGCCTCCCAGTATCATCTGAACTAATCTTCTGAATACTAATATTTGCATTTCATCAAAATTACAAGGCCCTTAGTACGTGAGCCATCTCCTGAAGCAGCCAGTGGCTTATAAATTCTGTTTTGTAATCAGGCAACATCTACAAATGTGTCTCCTGTAATAGTGCTATATCTACGCATTTCCTGCGTAAAAATAATCTAGAATCTTTGCACATTTGAATGCCAAATTCAGACCTCTAACATTAAGTGACAAAACTTTGTAATCAGCCATTGTCAATGTACACTTAGCACGGACAAAGGATTAAACGTACATGGAAAATAAAAAAGTAAGGATAAAGTTATGAGGAGTGCGAAGGTGTGACAGTGAAATAAAAACCTGACGACAATAAACAGTAATCCCATGTATTGGTTTGTGCGCGCTCACTTAATCCTCTTTAGCCTGACAGTGATCTAATCCTTAAACCCCCCTTCCTAAACTATAGGTTACAGTACTTTACCTTTAAATGTTAGTGTCCTTTGACACACAATCTGGAGCATAACACTTATCAGTAACATAGCACTTATCCAAATGCCAGCTATAGAAAGATCTTCAACTATCCCAAGTGGTTGATTAAAAAAAAAAAAAACTCATATTGTAGCCTTCATACAGTGAATCCAGAAAGTATTCACAACGCTTCACTTTTTCCACATTTTGTTATGTTACACCCTTATTCCAAAAAGGATTAAATTCATTATTTTCCTCAAAATTCTACAAACAATACCCCATAATGACAACGTGAAAGAAGTTTGTTTGAAATCATTGCAAGTTTATTAAAAATAAAATATCACATGTACATAAGTATTTATAGCCTTTGCCATGACACTCAAAATTGAGCTCAGGTGCATCCTGTTTCTACTGATCATCCTTGAGATGTTTCTACAACTTGACTGGAGTTGACCTGTGGTAAATTCAGTTGTTTGGACATGATTTGGAAAGGCACACACCTGTCTATATAAGGTCTCACAGTTAACAGTGCATGTCAGAGCACAAACCAAGCAATGAAGTCCAAGGAATTGTCTGTAGACCTCTGAGACAGGATCGTATCGAGGCACAGATCTGGGGAAGGGTACAGAAAAATTTCTGCAGCATTGAAGGTCCCAATAAGGACAGTGGCCTCCATCATCCGTAAATGGAAGAAATTTAGAACCACCAGGACTCTTCCTAGAGCTGGCCGCCCGGCCAAACTGAACGATCGGGGGAGAAGGGCCTTAGTCAGGGAGGTGACCAAGAACCCGATAGTCACTCTGACAGAGCTCCAGCATTTCTCGGTGGAGAGAGGAGAACCTTCCAGCCACTCCTCAGTAAAAGGCACATGACAGCCCGCCTGGAGTTTGCCAAAAGGTACCCGAAGGACTCTCAGAACACGAGAAACAACAAAACTCTCTGGTCTGATGAAACAAAGATTGAACTCTTTGGCCTGAATGGCAAGCATCAAGTCTGGAGGACACCAGGTACCGGTCATCACCTGGCCAATACCATCCCTACAGTGAAGCATGGTGGTGGCAGCATCATGCTGTGGGCATGTTTTTCAGCTGCAGGAATTGGGAGATTAGTCAGGATCGAGGGAAAGATGAATGCAGCAATGTAAAGGGACATCCTTGATGATAACCTGCTCCTGAGCGCTCTGGAACTCAGACTGGGGCGAAGGTTCATCTTCCAACAGGACAATGACCCTAAGCTCACAGCCAAGATAACAAAGGAGGGGCTAAAGGACAACTCTGTCCTCTGAATGTCCTTGAGTGGCCCTGCCAGTGCCCATCCTTGAACCCGATTGAACATCTCTGTAGAGATCTGAAAATGACTGTACACTGACGCACCCCATCCAACCTGATGGAGCTTGAGAGGTCCTGCAAAGAAGAATGGGAGAAACTGCCCAAAAATAGGCATGCCAAGCTTGTAGCATCATACTCAAAAAGACTTGAGGCTGTAATTGGTGCCGAAGGTGCTTCAACAAAGTATTGAGCATAGGCTGTGAATACTTATGTACATGTGATTTTTTTTTAAAATAAATTTGTAAAGATTTCAAACAAACTTCTTTCACGTTGTCATTATGGGGTATTGTAGAATTTTGAGGAAAATAATGACGTAACATAACAAAATGTGGGAAAAGTGAAGCGCTGTGAATACTTCAGCCACTTGAGGCTGCATTTAACAGCATGCGTAAAAGGAAACCAAAACTAACATCCATTTCAAAACATTCTCTATTAGCCAAGGCTCAGTAGACTGGCTAGTTTCAGAAACACAAAAAAAGAGGCAAAAAAAGAGTCCCGTTTAAGCATGAGTTAGTTAGTCAACTATATCATATAAACATTTCAGTTGCAAGGTAGAGAAAAAAAAAAGGTGCTTTGGACATTGATTCATTTCAGGCCCTTGCCTGTGAGGAATGTGTAAAACTAGACTAGGAAATTGTCGATGGCTTTCTGTCAGAGTTTGGCTCTAATTCCTTTGTAGGCGCTCCTTTGTTGAGTTGTCCCGGAGCTCTAGTCAGCGTAGAACTCCAAGCGGGTGCAGTCTGGGAGGGATGGCTTTGTCTTTCACGCACCTTTAAGTATGGCTTGGCGATTGGGGTACCACAGTATTTGGAATATCATCATGCATGGCCTGGTTGTGTTGTTGGAGTAGATTTGGTGTGCTCGATCAATCTCCAGCAGCAGGATTAAAAGACGTCACCAGCCCTGCAGTGCTTCCACTTTAGATGTTAGATTTTCCATGTTTTTGTCATGTGCGCTTATCTCAGCTTTCAGTGATTGAAGCAAACCAGCATTTTCAGACGGCTAATGCCGTTTCTAGTGTTCCTGCTAGCATGCTTGCGACCATCTCAGTGAATCTCTCTGGGCGTCCACGGTTTGTTGGATTAGCATGGCTACACCATCATGGTAGCCTTGAATCGTTTGATGTTGTCCTGCTGTTTTTGAGGCGAATTAGCTGGTTATTTGGTCGTTGTCATTGCTCACAAGGGCTAATCTGAATTATATAACAAGTTAAAGCTAAAAATAAAAAAAATATTTAAACGAAAGGAGGGTTATAGGCAAGAGCTCAATGTGATGCAACTATCTTTTTGTGTGCCTCAACAGTGTTGTATCCCTACTGGTTTTCAAACTAACTAGTTGCTGTACGCATGCATTGTGTGCAGCAGCGGTCACCAGATTGATCACACATCCACAACATATTACTGGCCATTTTCAAGTCGCATCTCATATCTACAGCGGCAAATGACTTCATAAGTGAGCATTACATTACAGCCACCTACCTTATAAATTTAAAAAATATAATTTTTGCAAGATCACGTCAAGGTGGGTTCAAACTCCCTCAAGCAAAAGCAGTACGGCTCTGCGGCTCGCTGCTCTGCCTGTGAGCCATTTGCGCTTTCACAATATCTTCACTTCCAGAAACGTTAGTAAGTATGTCAGCATCCAGGTAACATTTGTTTGGGGTTGATCTAAAATAACTGGTTACCTTGGGTGTATCTCTGAAAATACCCAAACATGTTTGTCAAGGTTAATTTTCTCGAGTCTATGGCCATATCAACCACTACATTACAGCCCCCTACCACACTACACATTATGACAAAGAAATACTTATAACAGTGATGATCTAAATAAGACAATACTGTCAAAAGACACTAAATAACTGTCAACACTGAGCAGGCAGAGGAGAATACAGGTGGTAATATTCTACCCACAACACAGTATGGACTTATTTACAGTTATTCTCCTTCCTTTTGTGTATATTGTATAGTAAAATACAGAGGCACCCACTCACCTCTGTATTTTCCATTAAGTGCTTGTCAATACCATGTGTTATGAGCTTTACTCCAAGTGAACAAAGCAAACTCCAACACAGCAAAGTAGTATTTAGATTCTGTAGTCAGTTTATTGAACTTCAGTTATACTCTCTCGGCTACCGCAGCCATCTCTGGGCTCTTTGTCTCACAGTTTTTCAAAGCATACAACAACAATGAAAAGGTGGGGTATCTGATTCTGGAGAAATCCAATACCATGACAAATACCATGATATAGAGCGAACAACGACACAGCAAGTAATATAACTAACGTTAGCTAAGTTGTGGGTTAGCTTAGCTAAGTTGTGTGTTAGCAAGTTTCCTAGAGCAAGCAAACCAGCTCCAGACAGTGATACTCACAACTCTCCTGCTACTATAGCACACATCACAACTACAGCATATCTTGGCAGACTTGAAAGTAAGCTGAATGTCCATGGGCAAGTCACTTAACGTTACCTGACACACAAATCATAGCTGGAATGGTTGGAATAGTGTTGCATTTACAGAGTGAATAATAATGTGTAATGTGTATATGGTGCACCAAAATAAATCCTAATTGACCTGGACAAAGAATTTGTCAACAAAGTAAGTTGAATTCTAAGACATGTGATATTGTATGTTTGTACACAGCAACACTGAAAAAACCGACATGGTTGTGAAAAAGCCCCTAGAATATATAGACTGGTAGACTTATGCTGCCCTCTGCTGGTCACAGAGCACTGAGTCAGGGTAGTTGCCACATGTTAATTAGTGCTATGAAGGAGCTAGCTTATTACAGAAAAGTATGTTGATCATTTTCATATTCATTGCATATTCAAGATCAGACTGGCCTTGTGTGCTAAGCTTGTCATTGCCAGAAGCCTCTGCACACCTCTGCTACAATGTGTACTTGTGTTCATTTATCTACACCAGTGTTACAGATAGGTGATAAACACCTCAACACACTGGCTGACAATGATGTGTACACTAAAGTGAAGGCCAATATTGCAGAAGGACAAGAGAGTATATGGAAAAAGAAGTTATCCATAGGGGATGATGGCGACTTTGCGGTGGGGGAATCAAGTGTTGCGAAAAAATATTTGCCAAGAACAAAGAAAGGGGGGTAAATTAGAAGCTCACTTATTGGGTCCATTCACTATAACAAACATTGATGGATGGAGTGCTGATCTAAAAACTCCAAAAGAAAACCTCATTGAAAGAATCAACATTGACCATCTGAAGAAGTATATGGAACCATAGCCACAAATCCCTGCAAAAGGGATTGCAGACAGCACTTCCACTCCTCCTCCAGCACTGCAGCCCAGACCCCTTGAGGTGTTCTACGGTTCCCCAATCCCTGACTTTTACACTGAGTCCACAATCAGACCCCTTGTCCTCCAGTCATGCGACACAGCTGCCTCAACTTTAGTAACCCCAGAGGAATGTAAGTATAGATGTCAATACAATTTCATTTTAGTGACAACATACTGAAAGACATGTACATACACGCAGAAGTCTATGCCTCAGCCTTGGTTAACAACTGTCTTCTAATTCTCAGTAATAGCTGACATCTGGTCAGGTCAAAGGCAAGGTGTGCTGTGGAGCAAAGTCAGACCATATAAGGTATTTGAGACCTGCAAAAGCTGGCTCCCGGAAGGCAGCTAGAGAGAGAGAGGTAAATGCATGCATACAGTGGGTACGGAAAGTATTCAGACCCCTTTACATTTTTCACTCTTTGTTTCATTGCAGCCATTTGCTAAAATCAAAAAAGTTCATTTTATTTCTCATTAATGTACACTCAGCGCCCCATCTTGACAGAAAAAACAGAAATGTAGACATTTTTGCAAATTTATTAAAAAAGAAAAACTGAAATATCACATGGTCATAAGTATTCAGACCCTTTGCTGTGACACTCATATTTAACTCACATGCTGTCCATTTCTTCTGATCCTCCTTGAGATGGTTCTACTCCTTCATTGTAGTCCAGCTATGTTTAATTAAACTGATTGGACTTGATTAGGAAAGGCAAACACCTGTCTATATAAGACCGTACACCTCACAGTGCATGTCAGAGCAAATGAGAATCATGAGGTTGAAGGAACTGCCCAAGGAGCTCAGAGAGCAAGGCACGGATCTGGCCAAGGTTATGCTGATGATGCTGATTCTGATGTGTTTTATTTTGTCACCAAGGGGGCGCGCTTGGTTCAAGGTGGGGTATGCGATTCTAATCCAATAAACGTCTTTTTGTCAAAGTCAGCGAATATCTCCTCATGGTCCGCTAGCTGTCCTTTCAGTGTGCGCGCTGAAAAGAAAACCCGGTGTTTGTACACAGCCCTGGCTCTGTATGTTAAACAAACAAAGTGGTTCGGACCGAGCCACACAACATTATTCCAGCCATTATTTGTGTGTCAGGTAACATTAAATAACTTGCCCACGGACGTTCAGCTTACTTTCAAGTCTGCTGTTGTTGTGATGTTTGCTATAGTACCGGGAGAGTTGTGAGTATTGCTGTCTGGAGCTGGTTTGCTCGCTCTAGGAAACATCTCGTCCTCTCTGACTGTTAGCTTCGGAGCTTCAAACCAGCAATAGTAGCAAAAATATGATAACCCACAACCTAGCTAACATTAGTTATATTACTTGCTGTGTCGTTGTTCGCTCTATATCATGGTATTTGTCATGGTACCACCTCGATGCGATCTTGCAAAAATTATATTTTCTTAAATATATTTTTTCGTAGGTGGCTGTAATGTAATGCTCACTTATGCAATCTTATTCGCCACCCTGGATATGAAATGCGACTTGAAAAATTGCCAAAAATATGTTTATGGATGTGTGACGAATCTAGTGACAGACAGAATACAGCTGCTGCAAACAACACATAATGTTAGTTATCAGTGGGTATCTGCCTAATTCTGCTCTACATGTATTTGTTGGTGTTTTTCTGTGTACCTGTAAAGATTCTGTTGGATGTTTGTCCAACATCCAACAGAATCTTCTGAAGTCTTCAGAACCAACCAACGCTGACTCAAGTGACATCACTTGAGACAATTTATCAGACTTCACATAGCTCCTTTTAGAGACACAAAAGGCCTATACATTTTTTTTCCTCATCTCAAGACCTGTAAACGGTCTTTGATGTGTAAATCTGTAGATTTCCTTTTTAATACAACCTCATCAGTTTGTTAGCAGTGAAATTAGCTAATACTTCTAAATATATAAATTACAGCATTTGCGCATGATCACTTTGTGATCTTCTTTCTGCACTAAACAGTGAAATTGCATTTGTCCATATTCATTAAAAGAAATACACTGAGGTTTTGAGCTAGTAAAATATCAAAAGGTTCAATTAATTTTACCTTAAGTTTGTGTGCCTGTTGCTCCACGCAAACTGAGTCCTCTCACTGTAAAATGTCCTAGGAATTTGGACAAACTATGTAATGGAGACACTGTTTCTAAATTACCTCAAACATGTCTCCAACATTTCAGTACTGACATCTACTTATTATTTTTCATTTATTGGCTGACACATACACCAATGCCTATAATTCTGTGATAACCTGATATCGGCCAGCCAATTTCTTGGTCGACCTCTATTTGTAATGGTTATTGAGTTTTCTGTGGTTATTAAATTAGTCCTAATAGTGCCTCTGCAGCTCAGCATGCTTCATGGCTGCATGTTGCATACAAGGGAGGTAAAACCAGTTGAACAGTGCAGAAGAGTGCAGGCAGCTGAATCCCTACAGGCCGATAATGAAACAGTGGCAGTAAGATTTCCTGAAGCTGTAGAAACTGGAGCTGTACCATGATGTACTAGGAAAATGTTACATTTCAGATAGAGTAACATTTAAAGGAACATCGTAGAAAAGGTTTCAGTTGTAGTCATCTGGACACTGTTTTCAGAATCAAGACGTTTCGGCTCCCATCCGGAAGTCATTCTCAATTGTGAAAAAATTGGACAGGAACTGGACATTTAAGCTACTCTGAGTTACATACGCCCTGCCCTCAGGAAGGAATCTGCCTGAGTATCTGTTAATAGCTAGTTTCACCTGAAACTGACCTAATAGTTTCCAAGATGGCCCAGTAATCAGTAATCAGGCCTATTGTTTTCTGGCTGCATCTACTTCATCACTGTTAGTATTTAAAGGAACAACCAACATTTTGGGAAAGATGCTTGTTTCCTTACTACACAAGAAGACAATATCAATTTATTTCTGTGTGTCCAGTAGATCTGTGATAAGTTGAAACTAGCTTAGCACAACTGGAAGGGAAACTGCTAGTCTAGCTCAATTAAATGATATTCCTGAGCATGAAAAACTATGCCTGAGCTAAGCAAGCAGTTTCTCCCTGCTTTTGCTTTAAGGCATGACACAACAGTTAACTGGCCCACGTTTTGGGTCAGACAGATCCAGTCAGAATTGTCAAAGGCAAGGAGCGCAGCTAGTCTCACCTGTTTCCATGTACACTCTTGTCCCAGATGTCCTGTGTGTCAGAGGGAGACATGTGCATGTCCAGGTTGCAGACATTAGGCTTCTGAGGGTAGGTCTTCAGACACTGTCTGACCCAGAAGGGTTGGGAGCCCGGCAGGAATGGGTTGGAGATGAAGATAAACCCTAAACAACACACAACAGTACTTGGTCATAGAAACGGAAAGTGAAAAATCTTTAATAAGACTAAACCCATTGTTACTATTATTGTCATTATTCCTATGACTGCCATTCCTATTATTATTATTAATTTATTATTACCACTACCATTAAATTATTAGTCTTTTTGAGTTGAGTTTTTTATTGTTTTAAAATTCCCTATTTATTGATATTAATTCATACTTCTATTACTGCTGTGCAATATCTATCATCTCATAATCATCTTACTAAGCTACACTTAACTTGACAGTACATGCACTATTACTTATTCCTTATATTATTACACCGCGCAAACTTATCATCAACCGGTAATCCACTTTGTACTTTACACTTATTTTAATTTTATACTCATATCCACTTCGTACTTAATTTCTCTTGCCTGTATTATAATGTATTATATTTGATTGCTTAGTACTTCTATTCCTGTGTGCACTGATGTGATAGTGACCAGCTGTAACAAAAGAGTTTACCCTCGGGGATCAATAAAGTATTTCTGATTCTGATTACTATTTTAAAATTCTAGGTGGTATTTGGACTGTGCTTCCCTCTCTCAGAGTATGTCGAAATCTTGGCATTTGAGTTTGATTTTGGGAAAAAACTGCCTGTCTCCCCATCTGTCCTGTGTTTACCTGGGTAGCCCCGTAGGCCGAAGACTTTCCAGTCTCTGACAGGCTGTAGTCCAACCCTTGCAGCCTCCACATCACTCACTGCAGCAGGGTCCAGTTTAGCTGCAACTATCTATCAGTCACACATACACATCCACACACACACACACACACACACACAGGAACATCAATCATTAGCTCTGCTGAGGCTAATGTGGCTAATGTAAATATGGTTTGAGGCTATACAGTAGTTTGTGCTGGTGTTGCATTAAATAACATTAGGAGGTGTATCTAATGTTTTTTTCCACTTTTATTTATATCCATGTAACCCAGGTTTAAAATGCACTAACTGTGGTCGAATGTAAGAATTCCAACTATTGTGCGTCAGTGAAGGCACCACTTAGTCACGGTTCTCTCGCGAGAACACTCCAGCCAATCGTGTGCCTTGCAGCGCGCCATACAAGCCCTGTTCGTCCCGCTCCTGTCAGAAGCTGGGAGCGAGGCATAACAGGACGGCTGCACAGGAGCCTTACCATCATTACCGACACCGCTCTGACCGTTTAGAACCAGGGATTTGGCCAGGTGTGCCCGGTTGGGTACGAGTCCGATGGCGAGCTAAGTCTACAAAGAGCCTGTACAACATCACCTCTGCTTTACAAACTCCTGCGGTCTGGTAGGAGGATGTTGCAGCTTGTCCGCCCCCAAAGTCTCACTACACTCACCCACATAAACTGCTTGTGTTTATGGACAATTATTTTCATGGACATTCTGGTTAAACCAATGGACAATTAAGCCCATGTTGATGTGGCGAACAGTTATTAATTGCTGATTTGTGTTTGTCACCACCATTGTGACCCCTCCTCTTTTGGGAGGTTATGGACTGTGCTGTTTTAAATTATTGTTTGTTGTATGAGAAAGAACTATTGTGAATATTTATTCAGAAGGTTAAACACTTGACCTAAATCATAGGAGCTCAATGTTTTTCTTATTCTGCAGACTGTAAATATTTCCCACTATCACTGTTAATACAGGGCACCAGCCACTTAAACTTAAACACTTTGTTTCCGTTGTGTTATTATTGTTACCACTGTTCTAACCACCTCCCAGAGAGCCGTTTCCTAGTCTTCTGGTCTAGCCTAACAAACTCCAAAAAACCAAGGTGGTGGTGTACAGTTAATAATAATAATAATAATAATAATATTTTGTTATTTTTGCAGACTCACCAATTCATTGGAATATGGACATTTTTGGGTCCCTCTGCATTAAAATACCAAATGCGGTTATAGTGAGTTGCAAACCAAAGTGTCAAACAGATGAGGTTGAGGATTTTCTGCTTCAATATGGTGCAATAGAGCGATCTCTTATGATAAACTCTCCTGACAGTGAATACCATGACATGCTTGTAGTTGAGTTTAAAACTAATTCAGCTTTTGATTTATTGGGTCCAATACTACCATACATATTTAAACCTACACAAAATGAATACTGCATTAAAAGTTTGTCAAAAATGTATGCTGCTTTTGTAGGGTGCTCAAAGACACAGACTTACCTTGCTGACTTAAAACAAGTGGCTAAAATGTCTGGATAAGATTTTGCTGAAGTCTTACAGGAGCCGATGACCCAGATCAACAAAGCTGTCACTGAACTGCGCCCTCCCTCATCCCAAGGCACCACAGAACAACAAGTTACTCCACCAGATCACAAAATGGTCGCCGCTCCTGCTCCACAACAACTTAAAATGGCCGCCCCTCCAGTAATCAACAACATGGCTGTTTCTTCTCCTCTGCCAGTCCACAACATGTCTGCTGCTGAAATCAATCTGCCAGAAGTCCAGAGGTATGTGGTAGAGCACATTGTAAAAAATTATGACGCTGCCATGTATGTATGCCATGCTCATCCCACAGACTGAGAATATTTTCTGGAAAAGTCCCTCGTCCACAGCACGAGGTGGACTATGACACATGGCGCTCTGGTGTGGATCTAATTTTGAAGGACACTGCCATCTCAGAAATTCAACGATCCAGATACATCCTCAACAGCCATCTGCCACCTGCTGCTGACATCATGAAACATCTCAGCCTAGACCTGCCAGCAGAAATCTACATTCAACATCTTGACTTGTACTTATGGGACAGTACAAGATGGAGAGGAACTTTATGTTAAATTCATGGACACTCTACAGGACTCAGGTGAAAAACCATCTGCATATCTACAGCGACTGCAAGTAGCCCTGAGTCTAGCTGTCAAGCAGGGAGGAGTGAAACTGAGTGAAGTGAACAGGCACCTGCTCAGTCAATTCTGCAGGGGATGCTGGGATAACAGCCTCATCTTTGAGCTCCAGCTGAAGCAGAGAAAAGCCAACCCACCTTCATTCGCTGAACTACTGCTGCTGTTAAGAACTGAAGAAGACCGTGAAGCAAGTAAAGCTCAGTGAATGAAGCAACATCTTGGCACATGGCAGATAAAGTGCAAACCAGTGAACAAACAGTGCAGATAAAAAGATAGAGCTTATTTTAATTAAACTGACCGAGGTTGTAGAATGGCGTCAGTTCCATGGTGAATGAGGTAGTGAGCAGACCAATGCTACACAAAGTGACTGGTGCATGACATTGTATGTCAGTGGAAGGTCCTGGGGATGTGGGATCTGGGGGTTCATAGTTCAGTGGTGCCTGGGGCAGAAGAGGGACCGGGGGGGCAAGTTTGGGAGCGAGTTCAGCTTCCTGACAGCCTGATGGATGAAGCTGTCCTTCAGTCTGTTGGTCCTGGCCTGGAGACTCCGCAGTCTCCTCCCTGATGGCAGCAGACTGAAGAAGCTGTGTGACGGGTGTGTGGGATCACCTGCAATGCAGAGGGCTTTGCGAGTGAGACGGGTTCCATAAATGTCCTGGAGGGAGGGGAGAGAGACACCAATGATCTTCTCAGCTGCTCTCACTGTGCGTTGCAGAGTCTTCCGGCAGGACGCGTTGCAGGCGCCATACCACACAGTGATGCAGCTAGTCAGAATGCTCTCGATGGTGCCTCTGTAGAAGGTGTACATGATGGGGGGTGGGGCTCTGGCTCTCCTCACTTTGCGGAGGAAGTAGAGACGCTGCTGTGATTTCTTGGCCAGTGCTACAGTGTTGTCGGTCCAGGAGAGGTCCTCTGTGATGTGCACACCCAGGAACTTGGTGCTGCTCACTCTCTCCACAGTCACACCGTTGATGGTCAGAGGAACATGCTGAGTGTGCACTCTCCTGAAGTCGACAACAATCTCCTTCGTCTTCTCCACGTTCAGAGAGAGACTGTTGTCACTGCACCACCCGGCCAGGCGGCTCACCTCGCTCCTGTAGTTTGTCTCATCTCTGTTGCTAATGAGACCCACCACAGTCGTGTCATCCGCAAACTTAATGAAGAGGTTGGAGTTGAGTGACGGTGTGCAGTCGTGTGTCAGCAGAGTGAAAAGGAGGGGGCTCAGCACACATCCTTGGTGGGCCCCAGTGTTCAGTGTGATGATGCTGGATGTGTTGCTGCCGACATGTACTGCCTGAGGTCTTCCAGTCAGAAAGTCCAACAGCCAGTTGCACAGCGAGGTGTTGAGCCCCAGCTTGACCAGTTTGTGAATGAGCTGTTGAGGGATGATTGTGTTGAATGCTGAAGTCTATGAACAGCATTCTGACGTATGAGTCCTTTTTCTCTAGATGTGTGAGTGCTGAGTGGAGGGTAGTTGAGATGGCATCATCGGTCGACCGGTTAGACCAATATGCAAACTGGAGTTAGTGCTGCCCTGTCCTCACTCACAAAACAAATGGCGGAAATACAACAACAACTGGCCGCTCTAACTGCCTCCCACTCCGCTCAGTCTCGACAGTCCTATGCTCCAAGGGGCCCTCCAGTCCCAAAGCTACACAGAACAAAGGACAGTGTTGCATCGCCAAGTCCAAAACCTGGTTTCTGCTTCCGCTGTGGAGAAGACGGACACATCAAGCCACAATGTGAGAACCGTCCTAACCCAGCACTCGTCAGCACCAAACGCAAACAATTTGATGAAAAGAAGCAAGGGTGGCAGCAACGAAATAAATTTTCAAACAATCATTTAAAATAGAATCAGTTCCTGTCGTGGGACACACAGGAACTGCGGAGGACCCATACTGTCCCGCAAAGAAGAGAAGAACTCACTGTGCCGAACTACAACAGCTCAGTCCAGGGCCAACAACAAGGCTGCCTAAAGGACTGATTGGCTCAAGGTGCACAGCAAAAGTCAACATTTCTGGTTACACTTACCAGTGCCTGCTCGACACCGGATCGCAAGTGACCACAATACCAGTTTCATTCTACAACCGCCATCTTCATGAACAACCCATCCATCCACTCAACGATCTGCTCCAAGTCGAAGGCGCCGCTGGTCAGAATGCCCCATATCTTGGCTATGTGGAAATAACAGTCCAGTTTTCCAGAGACTTCATTGGCAAATAACATGACATTTCCACACTCGCCCTAGTTGTTCCTGACGCCCGCACTGATGACCCATCTACAGTTCTCATTGGCATGAACACCTTAGAACCACTGTATGAGCAGTATGTTGGCGAACAATCCATATTTCAACCCAGTGCTCACGGGTACAGAGCTGTTTTGAAGACCCTGCAGCTGTCACATCAGCAGAAGGATCAAGGCAACATTGGAGTTGTGAAGCTTTAAAGCAAGGCTCCAGTGCGTGTTCCGGCCGGCCGCACTATTGTCATCGAGGGCTCAGCCAAAGTCTCCTCTTCATCGTTAAGCCA